>NC_069506.1:257650764-257945764 GCF_027579735.1 Bombina bombina
CTTTCCCTTACTCCCTGTCTCTCTTTCTTTCTCTCTCTCGCTCTCTTTTGAAGTTAATAAATGGGACTACTAAGAAATTTAATGGGACTACTAGCTCATGGACAACTTTTTCAACCCCTATATATATAAATAGATTTGTATTAGATTTGAGGACCAGCACTCATTATTCTTGCAGACATCTACCCAGGGTGCTTCCATGAAATGGATATAAGCAGAAGATAAAGGATACATTCAACAATCTGTCACGGGCAGAGAGAATGGCATTGAAGGCATTATCAGAACAAGCATCTATTGTGATCCATCAGGCTGACAAAGGGGGTGCGGTAGTTCTACAGAACTATGAGGATTACAAATTGGAAATTATGAGACAACTCAATGATCCAAGCACCTATATAAGCCTGACGGCTTACCCTGTAAAGAGTTTTAAGGGGCAGATTGATGCATACATTCTGGAGGTCTATGAAGGAGGATATCTTGACAAACAGACGTGGGAGAACTTGAAGACAGAGTTCCCTAGATCTTCTGTTTTCTACACCTTACCGAAGGTGCATAAAAGTCTACGCTTACCACTGGGCAGACCTATAGTGTTGGCTATAGGATCATTGCTAAAGCCTATTGCCACCTATCTTGATGTTGTATTACAACCACTCGTGAGAAATAGGGATTATTTTCTTCTCGACTCACCATCATTACTCAGTATGATCGAGGGACTACCTCGACTGGAAGTTGATGACCTACTTGTCATGTTGGACGTGACAAGTTTATATACTGTGATCCCCCATAGTGAGGGATTGCAAGCCATCAGGAGACAGCTATCCAGATACCCTTACGTGGGACCTCCACCTGAGATCTTGATCCACCTACTTGAGTTTTGCCTAACAATGAACTATTTTAGGTTTGAGCAGCAATTCTACCTGCAGAAAATGGGGATGGCGATGGGGTCCAATGTGGCCCCATCATACGCCAACCTTTTCATGGCTGAATTTGAAACCATTGTTTAATGATCAGTGGGTCAAATTTTTCAAACGTTATATTGACGATTTGGTTCTGGTCTGGAATGGCAATAGGGAGTCTTTGGACAAATGGTTCATGAGATTGAACAAGGCAAAGCCAGCATTGAAATTTAAAATGGAGGTTGACAACATGAATATCCAGTTCTTAGACCTCTCCCTCTACAAAAAAGATGGTTGACTAAAATCCACACTGTTTAGAAAGACAACGGACCAGAACTCCTTTCTTTCGTATACCAGTGGGCATCCACATCACTAAAAAGGTCATTGCCTAAATCCCAATTTAAGAGGGTATACCGCAAAAATTCTGATTATGATAAAGCATCAACCCAAATTGACGAAATATTTATGAGATTCCAGCAGAGAGGACATCCACTGAAGGTATTGGACCAGCAGATACAAGAGTTGACTATGGCCAAGACAAGGATGCCTTAAAGAACAACTCATCTTCGTAACCACATTTATGAGTGATAAGAAGGATATCAGGAATTCACTGGCAGAGAGGGTATCCACTGATGGTATTGGACCAGCAGATACAAGAGTTGACCATGGCCAAGACAAGGATACCTTAAAGAACAACTCACCTTCGTAACCACATTTACGAATGATAAGAAGGATAGCAGGTATTCCCTGGACAAACACCTATTGGATACAGGAGAGCATCGTCACTGAGAGATATGTTGGTCAAAACAGACCATAGGTACAGCTATCAAAAGAAAACCTGGCAAGGTACTACGAAACCGGCTGTTTCAGGTGCCTTGGGCGCACCACCTGCAGTGTTCTACAGATGGGCCAGTACTTCACACATCCCACAATGAAGATGAAGTTCAAGCACAAGTTTAGACTTACTTCTACTACTACATATGTGGTCTACCTCCTACACTGCCCGTGTGGCCTTTTTGTTGTAGGTAAGACTACAGACGACTTGAGGACCAGGATGACCAATAACAGGTCGGCCATAAGATTGGCCATACAGAAAGGAACATCAGACCAACCGGTCGCCTGGCATTTTGCCCAAAAGGGACATATGGTGGTTAAACTGAAATACACTATTATTGACCATGTCCCGCCCCTACCACGAGGAGGGGATAGTGGTAAAGTACTGCTCCAGACGGAAGCTAGATGGAGTTACAGATGAGGCACAATGGCCCCTAATGGTCTTAATTTCCATCTGGACTTTCATTGTTTTCTCTAGAGGTTCTTTCCCATTTTTCTACCATTCTTGTAGTTGTGTATGAGTTTTTATACTGCCATATGTGCATGGATTTTCAACCCTTTTGTGTAAAATATTGAAAATGCTGAACTACTGTAGCATATAGAATAGAAATTGCTTGACATACGAATAGGTTAGATTTTTGTTAGTGTGAGGTGGGTTGTTATATTTCCCTATGCCAGTGGCGTATTTAGGTTTTGTGCTGCCCTAGGCACTCAAAATTCTGCTGCCCCCCCCCCCTCCCCAAGGGTTTAGGCCTTTTTTTCCCTTAATATTTTTTTGGGACAGTGTGTAAAAAAAATAAAATGTTTTCATAACAATTCAAAAGAAAATGGGCTAGCAAAACACTTGGATACAGGTGGGTTGAATTGCATGCATCTCATACCATTTTCTCCCTGACAGAAGGGAGAGAAAAGAAGAGTAGGGGAGGAAAGGGAGGAAAAGGAAAGAAGGAAGGGAGAGAGGGAAAGAAGAGAAAAATGGGGAGGGAGAGGAGAAAAGAGGGAGGGAAAGAAGGGAGAGAAGGGATAGATAGAAAGAAAGAAAGAAAGAAAGAAAGAAAGAAAGAAAGAGAGTGAAAGAAAGAGAGTGAAAGAAGGGAGCAAGGGAAGGAGCTGAGAGAATGAAGGGAGGGAGTTGAGGGAGGAAGGGAGGGAGAAAGGGAAAGGAGGGAGAAAGGGAAAAAAGGGAGAGAGGAAGGGAGGGAATGAAGAATACACTTTTAAACAAGCACTGCCCTTCACATGCAACAATATACAGTAATTACCATTATTCAAGCAATTAAACTTTTCAAGTGTCCATTTACTATTTACTCCGTGGGTTCATGAATGCAGAGAAAGATAGCTATTAGTAGCTAACATACAGTAGCACTGAGAGTTTATGATTAGACATCACAAGCTGATCTAAGCAGTGCACAGACACATCCAGTCTGTTAGTTACTAAGACCTGCAATAAGCACTACGCTCGCAGACCCACCACAGCTGACAAGGGGAGGCCTCATATCGACACAAAGTTTTCTCCTCCAACCTCACCTTGTAAGCATATAGCCCCGGGCAAGTTTCTCACCAAGAACGCTTCTACTGCAAAAATGCTGGCGGCTCTAAATGAAGCAACGGTTTAAAGGAGCACTGCCTGTGAAGAGTCAGCGCACATGCCTTGTCTTCTTTGTAAAAGCCTGCACTTTATCGCTGTACACTGTGCTTGCTAATAGAGAGAGGATGGGGCAGATGTGCTGCCCCTCCCAAATCTGCTGCCCTAGGCACCGGCCTTGTTGATAGTCAAGAAGTAGAGGTCTTCAGTCTGCTACACCAACTCTAAAGTGGTTTTTCTCAATCTCTTTGGACTTCTCAGACCCGGTGAATGACAGCGAAAGCAGGGGGCGGCTTGTACAATGATAAATATAGGCAGCATATTGCTGCCTGCTAGTCGCAATGCCAGGCAGTCAGGGATGGAGATGTTCGCACTTGTCCATCTGGCCGTTCATAAATCTAGCCCAGACCTTCACTGCAGGTGGTGATGCTGCTTTTAATATTCCGCCAGTGTCAGAGAAGCACAGAGAAATATAGCAAAATGCCTTATGGCAAAACTGCCTTCAAGCACTGCTTTCAGTCCTTTTTAACATTTCACAGGTAATCTTGATCGCAAAACACATTAATAAAATATTAAATATCGCTTTTGTAACAGCGCTTTTATCATCGGGGTCAAACTGACATTCCCCACAAGTATAAAAATAAAAATTCTAATCCTTCAGCACAGGAAAATTATTTTTAAAAATACAAATAGTTAATACATTCTAAAATGTAATTTTAAAAACACTGAAAAAAATACTTTTAAATCCCTTTTATAAGAATGTGTTGGGCCACATACAGTATTATAATGTGTATATACAACAGAGGATAAAGCATATTCCACTTTAACTTTAGTTTAAATAAATACATCAGTTTATTTCTAAACTCCAATGCATCATATTAACCCCAACCCCCTTTTTAGTTCTGTATTTATCATGAATATGAGTTAATTTATATAAATAAATCGAGTTGATAAAGCTGAATTATAATGATGTTTTGCTTTAAATGATGGCTACTCACACTAAAACTCAGGAATGACAACGTCAAAGATACATGTATATATTACAAGAAAAATCCTACAGCATTCTGATTGCAGCTCATTATTGTTCATATACAGATGGTTTATCCTGCAGTCATCTGTGATACAGGCAATAAGCGATGGAGAGTCTTGGGGTTTTCATATAAAAACAAGTTCATTGCACATCTGTAGGGGACACGACTTTCTTTAATCATTCACTTGGCTACATGTTGCCATGAAGAGTAATGTTTGATGTATTTTTTCAGGACAGCTTGTTAACGTAGGGAAAATCTCATGCATCAGATCAAGAGCTGTCAATGCTGAGTCTGTTCAGGGTCAGCTACAATAACATGCCCAGTAAATTTAACCACATAGTCAATTTTATTTAATGGATTTTATTATTTTTTTGGACAGGCAGCCTTTTGATTAACTATTGAAATAACCTAATAAACAAACAATTGTTCACTGAGTTTCTCATGCTGAGAGAAAATAAGTTAATGTGTTTTAAAGACATCTCTCTGCAAGAAACCATGGGGGTCATTAAACAGTTTGTTTGTTGGACAAAGTGGTTGTAAAAGGAAAATAGCTCAGAAACTGAAAGGAGAAAAAGCTGAGCAAAAACTGATTAATTCTGCAATAGATCTTTGGTAACTGTTTCAGATATACATTGCAGAGCATTAGCTCCAACAAGTAGGAATGAGAGCAGCAAGGACAGATTGGCCTACCAGGACACCAGGAGATTTCCCGGTGGGCCGCAACAGCTGGGGCTGGCCCGTTTTAATTTAAAGGTTGGTGCTGCTAATGATGCAGTTGTATCACCTTTCTTATTTTCTACTTTGAGCTATACGTATAAAGGTCATAAAGTTTTATGTAAGATTTATTTCCTAGACCATGTGCCATTTTAGTAGCTCTCCTTTGAATGGGTTATAGTGTCTAGTCAAGTCACACTGTGATTAGACATGTGCAATTCGTTTCGTATCGATTCTGAAATTCGGAAAATTCAGCAAATTCAGAGATTCGTATCGATCCGAATTTCCGAATTAAAATACTGCCGAATTTACCAAATAAATCCGAATTAGTTTGGATTTATTCGGTAAATTCGGATGGCCATGGATTACACTAGTATTGTACAGTATATTAGGTTATATCACTCTGCTATGGGTTACACCAAATATACAGTACATAATACTAGCCTAATACACAGCACACATACCGAAATTCCGAATTTCCGAACCGAATCCAGCCGAATTTTTTCGAATCCAAATGAATCCGAAACGAATTCATTCGAAGTTTTCCGAATTCGAATCGATCCGAAACGAAATTCGAAAAACTCTGAATCGATCCGAACCGAAACAAATTTTTCGATCATGCACATATCTAACTATGATACAGAGTGGCACAAGGTTTTTATTGTCTTTTCCAGATCTGTAAGGTGAGAGGAGGTGTCTGGAACTCAGTATGCAGGATTAACAACCAAAAACAAGAAAGTCTTTCTAGAGAAACCTTTACTGAAGAAATGATATGCAGAAACAGATTAATTAAATAAGAGAACAGAACTGTTCCAGGGCAAATCTTACAATGCAATTTCGAAACAAAAGTCTTTCAACAAGCACAGAACTCAGCGAGTACTGTTGGTGAGATATTTTGTGAAATGTCCATGAACAAGATAGCATATGCAAGTAGGTATGAGTCTCTCAACAAGCACAGAACTCAGTGAGTACTGTTGGTAAGATATTTTGTGAAATGTCCAGGAAAACAATAGCATATGTAAGTAGGTACAAGTTTCAGTTGAAGATTAAGCATATAACAGAGGTCTTTGTTCTCAGCAGAGGTAGAAGTATACAATAGGGGTCTTTGGTCTCAGCAGTAGTATAGCATACTCAAGTAGGTCAGCAGAGGTCTTTGGTCTCAGCAGTAGTAGAAGCATACATCAGTATTACAACAGGGGTCTTTGGTACCAACAGAAGTAGAAGCATACATCAGTATTACAACAGGGGTATTTGGTCCCAGCTGCAGTATAAGCATACCCAAGTATGACAGCATAGGTCTATGGTCTCAGCAGTAGTAGAAGCATATATCAGTATTACAACAGTTTTGGTCCCAGCAGCAGTATAAGCATACCCAAGTATGTCAGCAGAGATCGTTGGTCTCAGCAGTAGTAGAAGCATATATCAGTATTAAAACAGGGGTCTTTGGTCCCAGCAGCAGTATAAGCATACCCAAGTATGTTAACAGAGGTCTTTGGTCTCAGCAGTAGTAGAAGCATACAACAGGGATCTTTGGTCTCAGCTGTAGTATAGCATACCCAAGTATGTCAGCAGAGGCCTTTGGTCTCGACCATAGTATAGCATACCCAAATATGTCAGCAGAGGTCTTTGGTCTCAGCAGTAGTATAGAATACCCAAGTATGTCAGCAGAGGTCTTTGGTCTCAGCAGTAGTAGAAGCATACAACTGGGGTCTTTGGTCTCAGCAGAGGAGCAGGAACCAGGAAAGCACCTTCCAAGACAATAACTCAGTGCAGAATGAAGCACTGAGTAGCCTTTTATAGGAACTCCCACACCTGTGCCTTTCAGGTGGGAGTTCCTGTAATCAATTACTGTCCATTTAAATCTAGGCAGCGTGCGGCCGCACGCCTAGAGATTCCCAGCTGCTGCTGCTGACAGGCTGGTCTCTGTGTCTATCCTCGTGGGATGCCGAGACGGATTACTGGGCCTGTCTTCACCGCAAAAGCAGCTTGAGATCCAGCATTAGCCGCAACGGCGGCCAGGTAAGTTAGGGATCCTGACAAAATCACAATGTGGATAATCATGTTCCCACTGGGAAAGGGAGTCATGGATGAAATGGGGTTGTAAGGTGTCTGTATAACAAAAATTATGCCAGTAATACCCTTTAGAAAAAAAGGACTTGTGCATTCTACTGACTCAAGGAAAATATGGCTTATCTTTTTTCAGGACTGCTTTTTGTTCCTAGCCAGCCCTGGTGAGCATTATATATTAGAAGGGGAATGTGCATTTTCGATATGGCATGCACATGTGTCTTGTCTCCGGTTTTGGTGTTTATAAAATGGGCCCCAAAACTCACCAGCATAGAGTAAAATCACGCCAACCCCCATATGGACAAACCACAGCATTTTCTAATAATGGCTGTTGAACTTGGAAATCCTAGTTTGCTGCCTTCTCTGGATGATAATGAAGTTCTCTGGAATAGAGAGCGAATGATGGTGGTGGTGGGGGGGGGGGGGGGGTATTTAGCAGTGAGCACCAGGCACTGATAACAAAAGGTTTTGAAAGCAAAATCAAACTATGAGTGAAATCCAGACCCGCATTTTAAAAAACCATAAACAGCATAAATAATACATCCATGTTGTCACCTATGCCACTCTTTATCCTACTTGTAGATCATTATTATTTATTTGTAAAGCGCCACAAAATTCCATAGCCCTGGCCCTGCTCTGAAGACCTTACAGTCTATAGGTTGAGGGTGCAGAGACATAAGGTTTGGGGTAGCTTGTCACGTTGATTGTAGTTGCAACAGCGAGTCAAGGCAGTTAAAGATTTATTTTGGATAGGTTAAAAAACAGAGGAGAGATGGTAAGCCTCTCTGAATAGGTGGGTTTTCTAAGAGTGTCTGAAGCTATACACGATTGGAGAAGATAGAGGGACGTAGATATAATAGACGTGGAAGGGCATAGGTCAGAGGTTGATGGAAGAGGAGGAGTATTTGGAGATAAGAGAGGAAATGTAGTTGGGAGTGAGGCTGTTGCGTGCTTTATAGGTTAGGGTTAATACACTGAATTGTATTTTAGAGTGTATGGGTAGCCAGTGTAGAGACTGGCAGAGCAGAGTAGCTGACATAGATCAGTGACTTCGGTGGAGGAGTCTAGCTGAAGCATTCATAACAGATTGGAGGGGGTAGAGGCTTGTGTTTGGGAAGTAGATTGCAGTAGATTGTGAATTAGGATACTTTAGTATCTGAGTGTAGAAGAAGGTGTCCGCTCGCAGCTTTCGACTCTTTTTTTAGTTGGACTTCTCCTTGTGAAAGTACAACACATTAAGATCTGAATTTGCACAGATCTTACAGGCCCATTTATCAAGCTCCGTATGGAGCTTGAAGGGCCGTGTTTCTGGCGAGTCTTCAGACTCGCCGAAAACACAAGTTATGAAGCAGCGGTCTAAAGACCGCTGCTCCATAACCCTGTCCGCCTGCTCTGAGCAGGCGGACAGAAATCGCCGGAAATCAACCCGATCGAATACGATCGGGTTGATTGACACCTCCCTGCTGGCGGCCGATTGGCCGCGAGTCAGCAGGGGGCGGCGTTGCACCAGCAGCTCTTGTGAGCTGCTGGTGCAATGTTAAATGCGGAGAGCATATTGCTCTCCGCATTTAGCGAGGTCTTGCGGACCTGATCCGCAGTGTCGGATCAGGTCCGCAAGCCCTTTGATAAATGGGCCCCCATGTGTGTTTCACTTTCACATGAAGAAATCTATCTCAGAACAAGCCAAATGCTGCAAGCGGCCGCTTTCCGTATTTGAATACTAAAGAAGTATCTGAATGCACATGCCTAGCAAACATAGCCATAATAATAGCACACAAAAAAAGATCTACATGTGTTTAATGGTTCTGTTTCTTTGTCTTAACATCAATTACATATAACTAAAACATAAAAGGACCAATTTCACACTTTTTACTTGCATAAAATAATATTTTGCCTAAAATAGTATGAATAAAAGATAAAGGGCTAGATTACAAGTGGAGCGCAAAATATGGTGTTCGCGAAAGCGATATTTGTGCTCCACTGTGTAATACCAGCGCACACAAATGTGTGCTGGTATTACAAGTTAGCCACAATGCGAACACATGAGAACGAGCACAGCGAAGGTGATAAGTCGCGCAGCGATGACAGCATATTGTAAATATATATATATATGTATTTATATACTGTACATATATATTTACAGGGAACACACAGTTCCCATAAACTGCAATATAAAGGCACTTTTCAGTGCCATTTTTTTTCTAACACCCCACAGCCGCCAACTTTAGCCCCCATCAACGGCGAAGTGCAGTTGCTTTACTAAAAAATAAAGATGCTACTATCTTTATTTTTTAATAAAGTATATTACACTTGATTTTGGGGGCGTTGGTGGACATTTAAAAAATTAACCAGAGATCTTTATAAGCGCTAATTGCTCCCGCGAGCTTGTAATGGCTGGTTATTTATTGTACACCCGCAAACAGGCAAATTTGCAGGCACGCAGTAAATTAGTGCACTACTGTTCATGCGGGTTGCCTTCATAAACGCAAGCATTTAAACAGTTGATGCTAAAATACCAATTTTTATTAAGTGCAGTTCTCTTCCATACACATGAATTTTCACCTTTTATTTTTAATTAGTAGGGAAATATGTATGTTGCTTGACCATCCAATGGATGCACGTTTTAGGGATATACGCGTGCTCTCGTGTGGCAAATCATTTTTTAACCAAGCTGTTTTAACCAAGCTGTTTTTATGTGCATTCTTGTCTAAATGTGAGTGTGCAGCTTGGTTTTGTATATGTCTCTCTAATAGTCTGTGGAAAGTCTAAAAAATCATTGCACCTCCCCATATAATAATAGTTTTGCCTTCGCCTAAAGCAGTTTCAGCAGGACATGCCAAAAGGCTCATACAAAAAAATACAAAGGTCAAATAGTTTTACAAATCTTTAGTCAGGAAGGTTTAAATCTGTATTTTTCATGCTGACATGTTTAATGGATAGAACCTCTGGGCTCGGTCCTATTGTGTTTTATATTTCAACTTTAACATACCCAAAGCAGGTAGCTTCAAAACAGTAGTTCCCTACAGTGTTTATAAACTTATATATATGTGAGATTTATTTATGATTTTTATTTTCTTACATCTTTTGACCACAAGGGTTGCATTTCATCCTGTGCATCTGAAGTCTCTCTCTGCCTAAAGCATGGAGTTTAGCTGCAGGATCCAATTAGCAAATTCTTTCCTCTGTTTCTTTGTCTGTTCGTTTCTACTGGATTTTACATACTGTGAAAGGAACCAGCACTAATACCACTTGCATATCAATGAGGTATAAAGTGTTATAGAAGTTACTTCTGAACGCCTCTGTAGAAAGATAGATGTGGGCATCAGTCTCAGGTTTGTCAGACGACAAGGGGGAAGTGCAATGCATTTGTAATAAGGTTGAAATATAATCATACGACAGAAAAAGAGTCAATACCAGACTCCAGATGGCAAGCCAAGAATGTGTCTGAAATATACTCAATAGTGTATGTATGAATGATCTATCAATACAGTAAATGGAATTTAAAATGTGCATAATAAGGAAGTGGGGAAAAAGCACTGAAGAGGCTTATAACACCCAAACATTTATATAATGCATTTTAAAGAGTAAATTAACCCTAAGTTTAGGCAGTGATCTGCTAACTATAGCAGGCAGTAAAGAGTTAATCAAAGGCAGTGTCAGGCAGGCAGAGGTCCAGTAACTTAGAACAGGCAGTAAAGGGTTAATCAAAGTCAGTGTCAGGCAGGTAGAGGTCCGGTAACGGTCTGGCAACTTAGAGCAGGCAGTAAAGGGTTAATCAAAGGCAGTGTCAGGCAGGTAGAGGTCCGGTAACTTGGAGCAGGCAGTAAAGGGTTAATCCAAGGCAGTGTCAGGCAGGCAGAGGTTTGGTAACTTAGAGCAGGCAGTAAAGGGTTAATCAAAGGCAGTGTCAGGCAGGCAGAGGTCCGTTAACTTAGAACAGGCAGTAAAGGGTTAATCAAAGACAGTGTCAGGCAGGCAGTGGTCCAGTAACTTAGAGCAGGCAGATTGAGGGTGATCCAAAATAATAGTTAGACAGGCAAGGGTCCGGTAACAAATAGGCACATAATCTCACAATGCAGATAAGACGCCACAAACTGAACAGGGTTCAACAAACGGGCGCCAAGAATCCAGGAAGCCGGTGTTCTGTCAAGGGACCGAACTTTTCAAAAGAGCGAACCATGTCACTTCCTGTGACGTTTCATCAGCTGTTGCTCACATTTTGGAGTTAATGTGCATGCGTGCCATCATATCATCACATACCTGGCCGCATACGTCACTGTTAAACTATTTACACCTGTGAAATTTAGAAGCCTTTCTATAGCGCATGCGTGGGATTTTCTATCACAAATGGGGGTGTTTATGGAAAGCTCTTTATTCCTCTCCTCTGCAATATTCGGAAGTCTGCCCCCCCCCCCCCCCCACTGCAACTACTCCCTATTAAGCGGAGTCTCCGTGCATGAATGACAAACAGCCACTCGGCTATCACCACTGCTTATTCTGCTAATCCAATGCGGCTTTTCACAGGCTCCCTTCAATGTCATGTTTTAAACATTTGTTGCAGCAGTAAGCATTGGATCAGCAGAATAAGCAGTGGTGATAGCCAAGTGGCTGTTTGTCACACACGCATGGAGACTCAGCTTAATAGGGAGTAGTTGCAGTAGACTTCAGAATATGCTTTTCATAAACACCCCCATTTGTGATATAAAATCCCACGTATGTGCTATAGAAAGTCTTCTTAATTTCAGAGGTCTAAATTGTTTAATAGTGACGTATGCGACCAGGTATGTGATGACGCTAGCATGCATGCGCGTTAACTCCAAAATGTGAGCAACAGCTGATGAAACGTCACAGGAAGTGACATGGTTCGCTCTTTTGAAAAGTTCGGTCCCTTAACAGAACACCGGGAGTAAATAGCCCGTCTGACGTCATCAGAGTGGGACGGCCAAGATTGCGCACCACATTGCTAGGCGACGCAACGCTTAAACAGACAGATCCTGGAAGCCGCAATAGTGCAGCGAAGATCGAGCCGAGACATGATGTTTCTCTGAAGAAGTGAGTTTATAGAGAAGATGCAAATGGAATGAGTTTTTGAAAGTTCCTCAGATGCAACGTCATAAAAGTTATGTGAGTATGAGGTGACTATAGAAAGAAAAATTGAATGGTGATTAGTCTAAATGCCAGTTAGAGCAGTATGTAGATAGAAGAGGACTTGGCATAATAAGATTTGTGCAATTTATTCTACAATATTTGGTGTGCTATTGAAGGACTGGAGGAAGGATACAGCCATTGTCCAATAGGAGCGAGACAGAAAATATTAGATGCTAACCAGACAAGGGGAAACTCTGGACTACCCAAGTAACAGTGTCCTGCTGCTGATTTCAATTTCCTGAAATGAGATGAGAAAGTTCTCAGGAGACACAATAGACTTATTATTCATATTTCAGCATTATAAAAAATAAGTAATAATATTTAAGTGTAAAATCAAATATAAAACATTTTTATTAAACTTTAAATATTATCTAAAGTATAAAACATTGTTATAATATTAAAATTAACTCACTATATTATTGTTGTAATCCTTCTTTAAAGGTACACGAAACCCAACATTTTTCTTTTATTACTCAGATTTTTTTCCCCCAATTTACTTCTATTATCAAATTTGCTTCGTTCTCATGATACTCTTTGTTGAAGAGATACCTAGGTAGGTACCGTGAACTTGACTGAAGCACTACATGAGAGGAAATAGTACTGCCATCTAGTACTCTTGCTAATGTATAACATTGTTGCAAAACTGCTGACATACAGCGCTGCA
Organism: Bombina bombina; assembly: GCF_027579735.1. Taxonomy (NCBI): domain Eukaryota; kingdom Metazoa; phylum Chordata; class Amphibia; order Anura; family Bombinatoridae; genus Bombina; species Bombina bombina. Next base: position 257,663,701 of record NC_069506.1, read on the forward strand.
GACAAGTGGACACTCCTAAGCTTACTTCCCTGCTCTCCAACAAAGGATAATACAAACATTTTTAACAATTGTTCTATCTGAATCTTGAAAGAAAAAATTGGGGTTTTATGTCCCTTTAACCCTTTTTTGCTACCATGTCTACTCCATATGTTTGGATGAGTATCCAGTTTGCACAATTTGTCTCTCACTTTGCTTTTTAATTAGCTGTACCTACTTGTTCAGAGATTAAAGCTTTTTACATAGACTGCCATGCCACTCCTGTTTACACAAGTACAGATGACAAAAATGACAGACAAAAGATTACCTGAAATTATCTTATCTTGAATCGAATTTTTGACAGTATAACGACATAAAATACCGCTAACTGCTTTACCAAATAAGGTATTGCTTTCATAAATGACTTTCCATGGGTTTATGTCAGACAGTTAAGATTATGTTTCTCTGGATTGTAAAATGACAGCAGTTTGATTATCAGAGCAAACAATTACACCCACTGTGACTGTCGCTTAGCAGAAATCATATTACTCAATATAATTATGTGTATTGTTTTACTTTTGGGAACAGACTTTAAGCACAGAGAAATATGCTGTGAAATGTATTATACTTTTATATTATAGGGACATTCCGGTAAAAGTTTAAATGCACATAGATTAATTACATCTTTGAATAGAAACATATTTGCAATATACATGTATTGGCAAAAATGCTTCTAGTAAAATTATCATTTTTCTCTGCATGTGCATGTGAAGCATAGCTAGATATTCTCAGTGCACCAGCAATTTAAGTACTGCAGCTGCTCAGATTGCCATTGGGGCTTGTACAGTGGGTATTGAAAAGAATCACCCCACTTCAAAATAATCACATTTTGTTGCTTTGCAGCCTGAAATAAAGACAGAAACGTTTTTGTTTATTCAGATGTAAATACTCAGTGCAACTTATAACATCCAAGTGAAAGATGTAACACCAACATGTCAGACAAAAATAAGACAATTCAAAAACAGAATCACTGATTTGGAAAAAGGATCACCCCCTTGTGTCAGTATTTTGTTGAACCACCTTTTGCTTAAATTACAGCCTTTAGTCTGTTGGGATATGTCTCTACTAACTTTGCACATCTAGGGGTCTATCTATCAAGCTCCGTATGGAGCTTGACGCCCAGTATATCTGGCGAGCCTGCAGGCTCGCCAGAAACAACGGTTATGAAGCAGAGGTCTAAAGACCGCTGCTCCATAACCCTGTCCGCCTGCTCTGATGAGGCGGACAGGAATCGCCAAAATTCCACCCGATCGAGTATGATCGGGTTGATTGTCACCCCCCTGCTGGCGGTCGATTGGCCGCGAATTTGCAGGGGGTGGCGTGGCACCAGCAGCTCTTGTGAGCTGCTGGTGCAATGCTGAATACGGAGAGCGTTCAGCATTCAGCGATGTCTGTCGGACCTGATCCGCCTGTTGGATCAGGTCAGACAGACATTTGTTAAATAGGCCCCCTAGACTGCAATATTTGCCCACTTTTCTTTGCAGAACTGCTCCAGTTCCATTACATTTGATGGTGACTGTTTGGGGACTGCAGTCTTCAAGTCATGCCACAGATATTCAATGGGGTTTAAGTCTGGGCTCTGACAAAGCCATGCAAGGACATTCACCCATTTCTCCTTCAATCACTGTGTGGTAATTTTTGCTGTGTGCTTTGGGCCATTGTCATGTTGGAAGGTGAACCTTCTTCCCATTGACAACTTCCTGGAAGAGGGCAGCAGATTTTCCTCACTAATTTGACGGTATTTTGACCCATCCATTATTCCTTCTATCCTGCTGCACCACCATAAAAGGATATTACCACCTCCATGCTTTACTGTAGGTATGGAGTTATTTGGATGGTAAGCTGTATCGTTTGGTGTTGAGGCCAAATAATTCCATTTTAGTCTCATCTGACCATAACATCTTTTTCCATGTGGCTTCAGAATCTCATAGGTGTGTAATGGCAAAGCTCAGTCGTGACTGCATGTGGCCTTTCTTGAGGAGTGTTTTTTTTCTTGCAACCCTCCCATACAAGCCACATTTGTGGACAATTCATGATATTGTTGTCACATGCACACAATGACCACTCTTTGTTATAAATTCCTGTAACTGCTTCAGAGTTGCTGTGGGCCTCTTGGTAGCCTTTCTGACCTTTTTCCTCCTGGGTCTTTCATCCAGTTTGGAGTGACGTCCTGATCCAGAGAGGACCTGTGCTTTACCAAATACCTTCCACTTCTTAATAATAGACTTGGTCTATCTATTAGATATGTCACTATTAAAATAATAGACTTGGTCATAGACTGACACTAGTGTACACTTGTGAAGCACTCACTTTCCTTCAAGGCCTATTGGGCAGATTAGTAGAGAAATGGGAAAAGGAAGAGGAGTGTGCAGATTAAAATATAATATTTAATAGGAATGTTTTAAATAAAGAAATGTTTGACATACACACAAAAAACAACTTTAAAAACACAGCATGCATCCACTATATCGATACTATAAATTTGTAATGGACTTCCCAATATAAACTAAAAATAACTGTTAGTTTATATTGGGAAGTCCATTACAAATTTATAGTATCAGTCCATGCAATCCTTGCTGTCCATGCAATCCTGTAACTGCAAGTTAAGCAGCAGTGGTTGTAAAATTGCTGCTTACAAATTCTCTGGGAACACAAAATGTGCAGAATTAAATAATCCCAGACTGAACTGACAGTAGTGAATGATAACCCCTACTCTTGCGTGATTGGTTGAGCAAGAGCATAGTGCGGGATTGCACAAAAGGGTTCTTAAGCAATCTTAACTCCTTCCAGTGAATACAACATGGTTAGTAGCGGGGGTAGGTTCCCTGGCCTAGAACAATGTCTACCTGCACCTTCTTAAATGGGGCCATTTAGCTGGAATAAATAACAACCACTAAAAGGAATGTTCTGATACAAAGAAATACATGCTGTAATTTGTTAGGGCACACCATTTGGGGCTGCTGATAAAAGCTTTGGTAAACTTCCATTTATAGGGGCCTATCTATCAAGCTCTGAATGGAGCTTGATGCTCTGTGTTTCTGGCGAGCCTTCAGGCTCGCCAGAAACAGCAGTTATGAAGCAGCAGTCACAAACACCGCTGCTCCATAACCCTGTCCACCTGCTCTGAGCAGGCGGACAAAGATCGCCGCAATTCAACCCGATCGAGTACGATCGAGTTGATTGACACCTCCCTACTGGCGGCCGCGAGTCAGCAGGGGGCGGCGTTGCACCAGCATTTAGCGAGGTCTTGCGGACCTGATCCGCAATGTCGGATCAGGTCCGCAAGACCTTTGATAAATAGGGGCCTAAGGCTACAGAGATTGATGGCCTTATGTGGTTGCTTATCAATCAAGTTCTGCGATGCTCCTATGTGTTTATCCACTTTGTGGGTTATCATGCATTTAAATATGTATTACTTTGGTATATGATACACTTTAAAGAGATAGCAGATGTAATCAAATATTCTACAGAGCCATTAGCCTCTATTTATCAAGCTGTCAACCGCAAATACACAGGAATTCCACAGTGTATTTGTGGCGAGCCTGATTCGCCTTAGTTATCAAAGGCTAGAGACCAGCAAAAGTAGAATTTAGTGACGTAACATACGGTCCGCCGGACTCAGTCCGACACAGATCAATGGTTACGTCACTCCAGATGTTCCGAATACACAATCTGACTATTTTTTGAAGTTATCAAGATCCTACCAGGTACGCTCGCCACTTTTCCGGCCCAGCGTACCTGGTTTTCAATCCTCCACCCTGGAGGCGGCGGATGCCATAGGAATCAATAGGAGTCTGACAGCAGCGAAAGCTCATGTTCGCTGCTGCCCGATATCCCATTGATTTCTATGGAAAAAGTCTACACCTAACACCCTAACATGTCCCCCGAGTCTAAACACCCCTAATCTGCCCCCCCTACACCGCCGCCACCTACATTATACTTATTAACCCCTAAACTGCTGCTCCCGGACCCTGCCGCAACTATAATAAATATATTAACCCCTAATCTGCCCCCCCTACACCGCCGCCACCTACATTATACCTATTAACCCCTAATCTGCCGCCCCCTATACCGCCACCACCTACATAAAGTTATTAACCCCTATCCTGCCGATCCCATACCCCGCCGCAACTAAATAAATTGTTTAACCCCTAAACCGCCACTCCCGGAGCCCACCGCCACCTACATTATATTTATAAACCCCTAATCTGCCCCCCCTACACAGCCGCCACTATAATAAAGTAATTAACCCCTAAACCTAAGTCTAACCCTAACACCCCCTAACTTAAATATAATTTAAATAAATATAAATAAATATTACTATTATTAACTAAATTATTACTATTTAAAACTAAATACTTACCTGTAAAATAAACCCTAAAATAGCTACAATATAACTAATAGTTATATTGTAGCTATTTTAGGGTTTATTTTTTATTTTACAGGCAAGTTTGTATTTATTTTAACTAGGTATAATAGTTATTAAATAGTTATTAACTATTTAATAACTACCTAGCTAAAATAAATACAAAATTACCTGTAAAATAAAACCTAATCCTAAATTACAATTACACCTAACACTACACTATCATTAAAATAATTACATAAATTAACTACAGTTAAATAAAACTAATTACAATTAAATAAAATTAACTAAAGTACTAAAAACCCGCACTAAATTACAGAAAATAAAAAAATTACAAGAATTTTAAACTAATTACACCTCATCTAATCCCCCTAATAAAATAAAAAAGCCCCTCAAAATAAAAAAAGCCCTATCCTACACTAAGTAACAAATAGCCCTTAAAAGGGCCTATTGCAGGGCATTGACCCAAAGTAATCAGCTCTTTTACCTGTAAAAAAAGAAATACAACCCCCCCAACATTAAAACCTACCACCCACACACCCAACCCTACTCTAAAACCCACCCAATTCCCCCTTAAAAAAAACTAAAACTAACCCCCTGAAGATCACCCTACCTTGAGCCGTCTTCACCCAGCCGGGCACAAGTGGACCGCCTGGATGTCCTTTCTGCCCGGATAGGATGAAGACTTCTGCCGGTCTTGTGCCCGGCTGGGTGAAGACAGCTCAAGGTAGGGTGATCTTCAGGGGGTTAGTGTTAGGTTTTTTTAAGGGGGGTTTGGGTGGGTTTTAGAGTAGGGTTGGGTGTGTGGGTGGTGGGCTTTAATGTTGGGGGGTGGGTTGTATTTCTTTTTTTACAGGTAAAAGAGCTGATTACTTTAGGGCAATGCCCCGCAAAAGGTCCTTTTAAGGGCTATTTGTAATTTAGTATAGGGTAGGGAATTTTATTATTTTGGGGGGCTTTTTTATTTTATTAGGGGGCTTAGATTAGGTGTAATTAGTTTAAAATTCTTGTAATTTTTTTTATTTTCTGTAATTTAGTGTTGTTGTTTTTTTGTACTTTAGTTAACTTTATTTAATTGTAATTAGTTTTATTTAATTGTAGTTAATTTATGTAATTAATTTAATGATAGTCTAGTGTTAGGTGTAATTGTAACTTAGGTTAGGTTTTATTTTACAGGTAATTTTGTATTTATTTTTGCTAGGTAGTTATTAAATAGTTAATAACTATTTAATAACTATTTTACCTAGTTAAAATAAATACAAAGTTGCCTGTAAAATAAAAATAAATCCTAAAATACCTACAATATAATTATTAATTATATTGTAACTATCTTAGGGTTTATTTTATAGGTAAGTATTTAGTTTTAAATATGAATAATTTAGTTAATAATAGTAATATTTTTTTAGAATCATTTTAATTATATTTAAGTTACGGGGTGTTAGGGTTAGACTTAGGTTTAGGGGTTAATTACTTTATTATAGTGGTGGCGGTGTAGGGGGGCAGGATAGGGGTTAATATATATAATGTAGGCGGTGGTGGGCTTTTGGAGCGGCGGTTTAGGGGTTAAACAATTTATTTAGTTGCGGTGGGGTCCAGGATTGGCAGGATAGGGGTTAATAACTTTATGTAGGTGACGGCGGTATAGGGGGCGGCAGATTAAGGATTAATAGGTATAATGTAGGTGGCGGCGGGGTCCGGGAGCGGCGGTTTAGGGGTTAATATATTTATTATAGTTGCGGCAGGGTCCGGGAGCGGAGGTTTAGGGGTTAATATATTTATTATAGTTGCGGCGGGGTCCGGGAGCGGCAGTTTAGGGGTTAATATATTTTTTATAGTTGTGGCGGGGTCCGGGAGCGGCGGTTTAGGGGTTAATAACTTTCTTTAGTTGCGGGGGGCTCCGTGAGCGGCGGTATAGGGGTTAAAACAGTATAGTATAGTGATAGTATAGTGTGGGTGCTTAGTGAAAGGCTAGCAAGAAATCTGCGAATAAGCCAATTAGCAGCGAGATCGATGACTGTTACTTAAGAACAGTCCGCTGCTCATCGCACCGTACTTGGTGCACGGCCATTTGACAGCTTTCTTTATAAATTTGGCGAACGTATTCAGGTCCGCGGCGGCGATGTTAGGCGAGCGTATTGGTGCCGGCGAATGCTAGAAAGTAGACAGCTTGATAAATAGAGGCCATTGAGTTCAAGGAACAAACTATGTCCTGTCTTTTTACTTACAGTTAAAAGCACTAAATAACATCTATAAATTAACTTTTACACTGTCACCTGGAAGGACTTCTGGATGCTTTCATGCACACAGAGGTATTTTTATATACTAACTAATATGCTTGGGGGGGGGGGGGGTGTAGGCAACCAGTAGGCGATATTTAGCTCGGTTCACTACACATATGCTCTGTAATGCTGTGAATGTGGAGTTGTTTCCTTCAAGCTAATAGAGCAATGTGAATTCTGCTTGATCAAAAGTTTAAAAGCCATCACATAGTTTATTCCTTTAACTCATTTTTTTTTACATTTACTATCCCTTTAAACAATTTAAAGGGACAGTCTACCCCAGATATTTTATTGTTTAAAATGATAGATAATCCCTTTATTAGTTACCCATTGCCCAGTTTTGAATAACCATCACTGTTATATTAATATACTTTTTACCTCTGTGATTACCTTGTATCTAAACCTCTGCAGAATGCCCCCTATTTCAGTTCTTTTGACAGACTGGCATTTTAGCCAATCAGTGCTGACTAACAAACAACTCCACAGGAGTGAACACAATGTTATCTTTATGGCACATGAACTAGCACTGTCTATAGCTGAAAAAAACCCCAGTCAAAATGCACTGAGATAAGAGGTAGCTTTCAAGGACTTAGAAATTAGCATATAAATCTACCTAGGTTTTATATTTCAACAAAGAGAAGAAAGCAAATTTGATGATATAAGTAAATTGGAAAGTTGTTTAAAATTGCATGCCCTATCTGCATCATGAAAGTTAAATTTTTACTAGACTGTCCCTTTAAGTGGGGCATATTTTAATTACAACTAGAATAAATCAGAAAGGGAAATTTTAAGTGTGAAATCTGAACATTCATAGCATGATCATTTGAGAAATGTTCTCTCTGGATAGTCCTGTTAACCCCTAGTGATTTACATCCACCATCATTAATATTAACCAGGTTTTCTAGTATGACTAAGTGCAACCTTAATGGCAGATATTGTCCCTTACTCTCATCTGGGCTAAAGTGGTAGCATACAGAGATTTTATTAGCAGAAAAAAACCCAGCCAGTATGAATAGTTTTTCCCTATTTCTGTCTAAAGTGTAAGCATAATTAATCCTCAGGATAGCCTTGTGCATAATGCAGCATTCAGGAAGTCATTTGTTATAGATGTCCCTATAACTTCTCCATAAAGACTATTTTGTGTACCACTAGAAAAAAATGTATCTCAGTTATGTGTAGGAAAAATGACTTGTATATATACCCCAGTAGTAATAATGAAGAACAAATCTCTGAGGATACAATATATCTTTTACATATTTTTAAAATAAATGTTTTCATAAATGTTTCCTGTTATGTGCTAGAAAATAATATTTATTTGCCGTTTTAAAGCAAATTGATTAATATAGGCATATAATACGGTAATTAGAAATAATAACTCCTATATACATTATGTATGTTATAAATATTTTATACCAGTATGTGGCTATTGGTCAGGAGGAAGCCGGGAGATGCTTATGTCATTAAACAGTTTGAAAGTGTAATATAAAATGTTTAATTATGCATAGTAAAGAAAAGTAAAGTAGTAAAGTCAATGGGGCTGATTTATCATTGTCTGTCCGACATGATATGCTGTAGCGTATCATGTCCGACAGACATTGCTGAATGCCGACAGCATACGCTGTCGGCATTTAACAATGCATATGCAGTTCTGGTGAACTGCTTGCGCAATGTCGCCCCCTGCAGATTTGCGGCCAATCGGCTGCTAGCAGTGGGTGTCAATCAACCTTGATCTTATAGGATCGGGCAGATTGCAGACCGCAGCCTCCGAGGTGGCGGTCCAGTTATGGAGCAGCGGTCTGCTTCATAACTGCTGTTTCTGGTGAGCCTGAAGGCTTGCGCGGAAACAGGGGCATCAGAGGCCATTCGGCCCTTGATAAATGGACCAATTACCAGCAACAATGTAAATGTGGTCTAAGCCTTCTTTAGATAAAGAGATAGAGGCGCACAACCAGGAACAACCGATGGCGCAGTAGCTTGTTCTTTAGTGGATCACCACGGCGATCAGCTTCTTTTAGCCCAATCGTGTCTTTCCCAGATGAAAACTTTCCTGAAGTATATCAGTCTGATCTCACCTAAAAATGACAATCCAGCCCTTAAAATACCAGGCAGTCCTCCTATTTCCCACCTGGAAAATAGACTTTTGCACCTGCAGAAAAGCATTTCCTGCCTTTGGAGTGATTTTTTTTTTTTAAATCTTAAAAAAGTGCAAAAAGTAACTGTTTCTCTCTATAATTGCCTTACACAAGGCGTGAATCCATAATACCTCCCTTCGAGGTTAAACTACAAACTATAAAGCTCAAGACAGTGCATTGTAACGTGAAAAATAAGTGTCTACTTATTATATATAGGGCATAGGGTTTAGACATATTTGTTTTTTCTTTATAACAATATATTGTATAGCAGCTCAGATTAATTATTAATAATACACTTAGTTTAGCAGGAAAGCATACAGATTAGCCTAAAAAGCTTCAACTATTATCTTATTCACAGGTATGGGCCAGTACCCTAGGAATTGCTTGCAAGTTTACCGACTATACTCTTTTAGTCAGTCTATTTGAACTTTAACATTTAACATTTTGTTCTTAGAGCTAAGACACATTTTAAGCAGGCCACCAGATCTATTTATATCTCGTACATCACCATAAATTCACAGTAAATAATGCCATAACATTTCCTACTTGCCAGTATTCTTATCCAGTACATCACCATAAATTCACAGTAAATAATACCATAACATTTCCTACTTGCCAGTATTCTTATCCAGTACATCACCATAAATTCACAGAAAATAATACCATAACATTTCCTACTTGCCAGTATTCTTATCCAGTACATCACCATAAATTCACAGTAAATAATACCATAACATTTCCTACTTGCCAGTATTCTTATCCAGTACATCACCATAAATTCACAATAAATAATACCATAACATTTCCTACTTGCCAGTATTCTTATCCAGTACATCACCATAAATTCACAGTAAATAATACCATAACATTTCCTACTTGCCAGTATTCTTATCCAGTACATCACCATAAATTCACAGAAAATAATACAGTAAAATTTCTTTCATGCCAGTATTACACAGGGTGGCTCCAAACACTCCTGCAATGATACCTTCACAGCTTTTTTTTTTCAGAACACTTATAGCTAAATAATCGATGCAGTTAGTCAGCCAGTCAAACAGTTTATCCTTTATGTAATTGACCGTAGTTTAATCTAAATTTTATCATTCCATATATATGGGTATTCCCTGGGATATTTAGGAAAGTCCCAGTAACTTGTGCATCTCTTCTAGTAAAGAAGTTCTCTTTTTATACAACAGGCATTCTTTAGCAGTAAGTGGTTAAGTTTAGCCTTAGGTATTGAGGTATAGAATCACAGCATTAGCTTATACCCCGCAAAACAATGAAAAGTCTTTTTGTTCTTTATATTGAAGCCATTCCCAGTAGGCAGGGATAGTTGCAAGCAGTACGAGACTCTTAGATAGGTAATTTTTTTATTTTTACCCGTAGAATACTATGCATATATTTTTTTTTTAAATAGGGCCCTGTATCTCCCTTTATATGCCCTCCACATCCAGGAATTATGCCTCTCTTAAATTCAGATAACTCGCCCGTGTATCTCTTGAATATAGTTCAGAGCTATCATAACAACATGTGCCATGCACACTATACTTGCGGTTGTGTCTTTCTTTCCACCTAGACCGTTGTTAGACTGTCCCGCTGGTTGGTCTTCCTCAGGACACTGCTCCACTCGGGACACCTCCCAAGTAGCGTAGACACCTGATGCTGAAGCCTCCCTCCAGTTGCTTCCGTTGTCTGGTTTGTAACTTTTCAGTAGACACCTTCTTACATCGCTATTTGATTTCCACCTTCTTTGATAGCTGGCTAGATTGTCCGGTTAGCTTGGGCACTTGAATGTGGGGTTTCTTGTGATAGCTGGTATCGGCGCCACCCGATAATTTGCGGCATTGGAAAGGCTTCCTCTGTGCAGCCGGACGCGATAATCCTTCTCCTCGGGCAGTAAAAAAACCCGCCAACAGGAGATAGGCTGTTAGGGGTAGGTCACAAAAGCACTTTCATCTCAGAGCCTTGTGTACATGATGCTGGCATGCACGCTGTGTCACCGGAAGGCTTTCTGAGCCTTTGGAGTGATTTTAGAACTGCGCAAACGAATCAGCTATTTTTTTTTTCTTGAATGCATTCTGTTAATTTAGTTTCATAAAAGGGCCATTCATTTACTGTTTCAGGACAAAAGCAAGGAATATGGAAACATTTGTAATGATTTATATTCATCCAGTTGCATCACTAGGGTTGGTGTCACCCGGTGCGGTAATTTATGGTGTCACCCCCCCACCCCCCAGAAAGCAAACACACACAAACACAAAAACACAGGCACACACAGATACAAACACTCAGACACACCCACTCACTCAGACACACTTAAAAATACACTCAGATGCACACACAAACACTCTGAAACACACTCAGACAAACACACAAAAACACACACACAAACTATGAAAATTCTGCTTTCTGACTCTGTTCCAAGTCTGTCAGTGCACAGCCCTGCGCTGTGTGCCTACCGCTTCTTATGGACAATCACCTCTGCACTCTGCCCACCCCCAGCCCCCCCCCCCTGCCCTCCACTCCTACCTCTTCAGTGTGCACTTAGTGTACCGTAACCATACCGGTCTGGTGGGCATCACACGTGGCTCCTTCACTTTAGAGACAGTGTGAGATAGTCATGTGGTAAGGTGCCAGGCATCCCACTCACAATTTCCCGGTTCCCGTTTAGAGAGACAGCACAGCAGTGAGTTACTCCACTACTCCACACGTCACTGAGCAGTGAGCACAGATAGGCAGGCAGGTTTAGACTAATAACGCAACTTCGCATGCCCCACGGCACACCCACAACATTCATAGTGAATTTGGGCAGGGGAGGAGCAAAGTACAAACAAGCAAAAGCAGCCGGGAAAACTATTTGTGGAAATTGCAGCACTGGCTCCAGGGGCAAAGTGTATCTACAACTTCCCCAGTCCCACTAATATTCACAAATGCTGGCCCCTCTAATAAAAAAATCTATGCATTTCTACATTGTATTTCTTTGCATTTCAATAAAACAAAAACAAAAAAAAACTTTTTTTTTCTGGTGGTGTCACCCCCTGGAGGGTGTCACCCGGGTGCGGCCCGCACCCCCTAGTGATGCCACTGTATTCATCCCCAAAAACAAATGTGCATGTCTACTATATACAGTATCAATTCTAGTATCATCTATTTACTCCTCTCAGTTATTGAGAACTTTGGGGCATAGTCTTCGGTTCCTACCTTCCTAGTCGTCTTGTCATGCATACAACAGCAGAGCCGTAACAGATAAGCATCCTATAATGGCACTTAATGCTTCAAACATTGCTAGAAAAAAGTCCCCATGTGGCGGTTTTCTGCCTCTTTCCTGAGCAATTGTCCAACACTCTTTAAACAATAATGTATTATGTAAAAATCCATTGAGATTAGAGGGACCACAACCACATCACTATAGCTAAGGGAATAACGATGTAAATGTTGAACTAAATTGGCCCATTCTTCCCTCACGGTCTGTGGCAGCTCATAAATAACAAAGTCTGATTCTAAGAAATCCATCACAGGCCCTTGTACAGGTTTTCTGCCTGGGTTCACTGGCCTCAATATGTAAATAGAAAAAGGTAAATTATTTATTCCAAGAATTTGTAGTCTAATTACCAGTGTTTTGTGAGACTGACGTAACAAGCAAGGTAAAAAAAATGCTGCTGTAATTCAGTTTTTATTATTTGTAAATCTTTCTATAGCTTATATTGCTTTGTTTTAACTTTTTATATATAAGTCTGACAGTACATATGGGTCAATGGATTCATCTTCAACCTTTCCAAAGAAAGCACTATGCTGTATTTCATCTTGATTGTTTTAAAATAATCTTTGACAAACTGTTATAAATTCTATTAAAACCACAAAATACACACTTCCTCACAAACAACGTTTAAAATTGAAAGATACATTATATGGTAGACATGTGCACAAGCGAAAAATATATAGGTAACTATTTAATAGCTACCTAGTTAAAATAAAGACAAATTTACCTGTAAAATAAAAACTAACCTAATTAATAATTACATTGTAGCTATTTTAGGATTTATATTTATTTTACAGGTAACTTTGTATTTATTTTAACTAGGTAGAATAGTTATTAAATAGTTATTAACTATTTAATAACTACCTAGCTAAAAGAAATACAAAATTACCTGTAAAATAAATCCTAACCTAAGTTAAAATTAAACCTAACACTACACTATCAATAAATAAATTAAATTAACTACAAATACCTACAATTAAATACACTTAAATAAATTAAGTTACAAAAAATAAAAAAAAATAAGTTACAAAAAATAAAAAATATTACAAGATTTTTAATCTAATTACACATAATCTAAGCCCCCTAATAAAATAACAAAGTCCCCCCAAAATAAAAAAATGCCCTACCCTATTCTAAATTACAAAAGTTAACAGCTCTATTACCTTACCAGCCCTTAAAAGGGCCTTTTGCGGGGCATGCCCCAAAGAAATTAGCTCTTTTGCATGTTAAAAAAAACACAATACCACCCCCCAACATTACAACCCACCACCCACATACCCCTACTCTAACCCAAACCCCCCTTAAATAAACCTAACACTACCCCCCTGAAGATCTCCCTACCTTGAGTCGTCTTCACCCAACTGGGCACCGATGGACCAAAAGAGGGAATCCGGATCGGCAGAAGTCTTCATCCTATCCGGGCAGAAGAGGACATCCAGACCGGCAGACATCTTCATCCAAGCGGCATCTTCTATCTTCATCCATCCGACGAGGAGCGGCTCCATCTTCAAGACCTCCGGCGCGGAACATCCTTCTTGACCGACGACTAGACGACAAATGAAGGTTCCTTTAAGTGACGTAATCCAAGATGGCGTCCCTCGAATTCCGATTGGCTGATTCTATCAGCCAATCGGAATTAAGGTAGGAAAAATCTGATTGGATGATTGAATCAGCCAATCAGATTCAAGTTCAATTGGTTTGGCTGATCCAATCAGCCAATCAGATTGAGCTCACATTCTATTGGCTGATTGGAACAGCCAATAGAATGCAAGCTCAATCTGATTGGCTGATTGGATCAGCCAATCCGATTGAACTTGAATCTGATTGGCTGATTGGTTCAGCCAATCAGATTTTTCCTACCTTAATTCCGATTGGCTGATAGAATCCTATCAGCCAATCGGAATTCAAGGGACGCCATCTTGGATGACGTCACTTAAAGGAACCTTCATTTGTCGTCTAGTCGTCGGTCAAGAAGGATGTTCCGTGCCGGAGGTCTTGAAGATGGAGCCGCTCCTCGTCAGATGGATGAAGATAGAAGATGCCGCTTGGATGAAGATGTCTGCCGGTCCGGATGTCCTCTTCTGCCCGGATAGGATGAAGACTTCTGCCGCTCCGGATGCCCTCTTTTGGTCCATCGGTGCCCGGTTGGGTGAAGACGACTCAAGGTAGGGAGATCTTCAGGGGGTAGTGTTAGGTTTATTTAAGGGGAGTTTGGGTTAGAGTAGGGGTATTTGGGTGGTGGGTTGTAATGTTGGGGGGTGGTATTGTGTTTTTTTTAACATGCTGATTTCTTTGGGGCATGCCCAGCAAAAAGCCCTTTTAAGGGCTGGCAAGGTAATAGATCTGTTAACTTTTGTAATTTAGAATAGGGTAGGGCATTTTTTTATTTTGGGGGGCTTTGTTATTTTATTAGGGGGCTTAGATTAGGTGTAATTAGATTAAAAATCTTGTAATATTTTTTATTTTTTGTAACTTAGTTTTTTTTTATTTTTTGTAACTTAGTTAGTTTATTTAATTGTATTTAATTGTAGGTATTTGTAGTTAATTAATTTATTTAATTTATTGATAGTGTAGTGTTAGGTTTGATTTTAACTTAGGTTAGGATTTATTTTACAGGTAATTTTGTATTTCTTTCAGCTAGTGTTCGACTTATGTTTAGGGGTTAATTAGTTTAATATAGATGGCGGCGGTATAGGGGGGCAGGATAGGGGTTAATACATTTATTATAGGTGGCGACGGTGTTGGGGGGCAGATTAAGGGTTAATAAGTTTAATATTGGTGGCGGTGGGGTCCGGGAACGGCGGTTTAGGGGTTAAACAATTTATTTAGTTGCGGCGGGGTACAGGATTGGCAGGATAGGGGTTAATACATTTATTATAGGTGGCGGCGGTATAGGGGGGGCAAGATAGGGGTTAATAGGTATTATGTAGGTGGCGGCGGGGTCCGGGAGCGGCGGTTTAGGGGTTAATCAGTTTATTAGAGTGGCGGTGGCCTCCGGGAGCGACGGTTTAGGGGTTAATACATTTATTATAGGGCGGCGGGGTCTAGGAGCGGCGGTTTAGGGGTTAATAACTTTATTTAGTTGCGGGGGGCTCCGGGGGAGCCGGTATAGGGGGTAGAACAGTGTAGTTTAGTGTGGGTGCTTAGTGACAGCTTATCAATAAAGCTGGGAAAAAGCCGAAGAGCAGCGAGATCGGATGAGTGATAACTATCACAGTCTGCTGCTCATTGCCCCATACTTGCGTGGCTTTTTGACAGCTTTTTTGATAACTTTGGAGAGCGTATACAGGTCCGCGGCGGCGATGTGAGGCAAGCTTAGGTGGGCGTATTGGGGCCGGCGAAGGCAGGTAAGTAGACACGTTGATAACTAGAGGCCAATGTGTTTATGTCAATGTGATAGTACGCATATCTATTTCTAGAAATTTAATAACATAAAGTCCTAAGTATCCCCTGTCTTGCATATGTGATGTTTGAGGAAATGAGGGGATTGGGATGTGTTAACTGTTTCATGCAACTCACCTGTGTGATGTCACAGGAGGAGGCGTATCTTTGACACAGGTTGTCCATTTGATTGGAGGAGAGTATTTTAAATAGTTAGCGGTTGTTTTGTAACATACAGTCTGAGAAAACGGCGATGCATGCTGAGAAACGCGTCACTGTTTTTAAATGTTTTAACATTAAATTTGTTTTAACTTACTACCGCTACCATTCTGGTTATTGGAAGGGCTTTGCCATTCTCTTTTATTTCCTAAAATTTATATTGGGATCAATGCTGCAAGCTATTGTAAGAGGCTGCTGGAAAAAGGGCTTTGGATACAAGCAGGGAGGAGACCGGTCACCATAAACCACTTGACCCTCACCTGTTGGGGATACTGGAGTTTGGAGTCAGCTGAGCGGCTCAGAAGTCTTGGTCCGCTTCAATTGCACTATAGTGTGCTTCATAAAATGTGAGTGAATATACCAATACATCTTGTGTTGCTTGGGGATACTGCACTTAGAGGCGTCTCTGTATTTTTTCCTTTCTTCAGGAATTCATCTGATTTAGACAAACTACCCAGAGAGCAGCCAGAGACTTTGTGCCTTTGTCCATAAGGAATACTGCTAAAAGAGACTTATGTTTGTATACTATATGAATTGTGTATGCTGTGAAAATCCATGATTGTACTCTTACATTGATATTCCATATACATTGTTCATACTAAGATTGAAATATCTCTTATTAGCTGCACTTTTTTTTGGTGTTGCCTAGATTTATCCCTGCAGCACCCCCTATTAGCATTAGAGTTTATCACTGTTTAACACTTCTTAAAATATAACTCTGTGTGACTAAAATCCAGCATTTAGTGCCTGTCCATTTGTCCCCAACATCAGTCATTAGTAATACTTTGGCAGGATTGGACAGATAAATGGACAAATTAATGATAAGACCCCCTGTACATCATTACAAACAAAGGAGCTTATTAACCAAACAATATATACCCCCCCCCCCATTTTCAATATATACAACCCCCCTCCATTCCTGCACATTTTTTTTGGTGCCAAACTACATGAATAAATGAAAAAAATTATTTAGTCAAGCTAATCATTCATTTCTCATCTGTTTTGTCCAATAATGTATTTGGATGTTCGAATCTCAAATGACTCAACGAATCAGCAAAAAAAAAAAAAACAAAGAAATAAAAACACCCGAATGCACATCTCTAGTATAGTTTATTTCATATCCATGTACAAAATGACAATGTTACATATATACAGAAGCTTATATTTAGTTTTCCCAGAGTAAGTGAAATGGAACATTGTTGTGAATGGACTTAAAAGAATATATATATTTTTTCTTTGTTGCATCAAAGATAGTATATTATAAAATGTATTACAGATTAGATTTTTTGTATAAGGGATTAAAAAACACTTATGTTTTTATGTTTGCGACGAATGTTATTTTCAACTTATAAAGCAGTGAGATATCTGTTTTATCACCCAGTGAAGTACTCTCCGTATTAGCTTTAAAATTAAAATAAATAGTGCTCTTTCATATGTAATATTGTCAGCTATAGAGTTTTTTTTATCCCTTTAAGTTTAAGGTATTGTAGTCACAGTTACAGATTGGGTTAGGGACTGAAGTCAGAGTTAGTGGTTACGAATTGAAGTTGGGGATTGGAGTTAGAGTTAGAGATTGTGGCCAGAAATTGTTAAAGTTGGATTGGATTTACTACTAGGGTGTCATGTTCTGTCTCAGGAAATTTTTTGAGAGCCTCATTGCCTGGAACAGTTGCTTTAAATGAAGATTAGTAGAAGCCATATAGATTGAAAAGTTAACAGATTTATTTAAATAACACAATATTTTGAATGAGCTTATACTTGCAGGTATTTTAAATATGTACTATTCAGGTATGTTATGTCTACATACGCCAGGAGTGGAAAGGATTCAGGAACAAACAAGTAAGTAGAGATGCAGATTCAAAGGTAAAGGGGCCCATTTATCAAGCCCCGTATGGAGTTTGAAGGGCCGTGTTTCTGGTGAGCCTTCAGACTCGCCAGAAACACCAGTTATGAAGCAGAGGTCCGCTGCTCCATAACCTGTCTGCCTGCTATGAGGAGGCGGACAGACATTCCGGGAAATCAACCTGATCATATACGATCGGGTTGATTGACACCCCCTGCTAGCGGCCTATTGGCGCAAATCTGCAGGGGGCGGCGTTGCACTAGCAGTCCACAAGAGCTGCTGGTGCAATGCTGAATGCGGAGAGCATATTGCTCTCCGCATTCAGCGATGTCTGTCGGTCATGATCCGCTGAACGGATAATGTCGGGCAGACATTTGTTAAATATGCCCCAAAGTCTTTCTCTAGGTAGGAACTGAAGTGCATGAATCTGGATAAGGAATAAAACAAACTTGTAAACAGTGATGCAGATTTCAAAGATAAAAAGTCTTTCTCCTGGTAAGAACTGAATTGCAGGAATTTGCACAAAGCAGTAAACAAACTTGCAAACAGTGTAGCAGATTCAAAGGTAAAGTCTTTCTCCTGGTAAGAACTGAAGTGCAGGAATTTGCACAAAGCAGTAAACAAACTTGCAAACAGTGTAGCAGATTCAAAGGTAAAGTCTTTCTCCTGGTAAGAACTGAAGTGCAGGAATTTGCACAAGGCAGGAAACAAACTTTGAAACAGTGTAGCAAGTTCAAAGGTGAAGTCTTCCTCCAAGTAGGTACTGAAGTACAGGTAACAGGTTCTGGCTTGTGACAAAACAGAAACAATGTGAAGGTAATGTCCAGCCTAACAGCCAGCCTTAAATAGGGAGGTTTTGCACAGGATTGGCTCAGAGTATAACCAAAATTGAGAGTACCTGTGTTTTGCACAGGGGAAAATACAATTAGACAAATACACATTTGGCAGTTCTTTTAAGTTGCATGATATTGCATTTAAATTTCCCAGACTGCTAGAACTGGCTGTGGCTCAATACACAAAAAAAAGAAGACTCAGAGTCACAGGCTCAAATCCCCCCATGGCCCTGTCGGTTGGAATGCTTCCCAGACTTTTTCTTTTTAGTCTGAAGGCTTGGTTTGTGACATAGGGATTTGGTTTAGGGGTTGGGAGCAGAGTTGGGGTTAGGTTTTAGGGTTAGAGGTTAGGGCTTGAGTTGGTGATTGTGGTAAGAGCTCAGGTTGGTTATTGTTGTTAGGATTTAGGAGTGAAGTTAGAGTGTGGTTTGGGACTAGGATTTGTGAGTGTGGTTAGGGTATGAAAGTGGGATAAGTAAATTTAGTAAGGATTAAATATTTAGTGATTGAGGTAAAGGTTAGGGTTATTTGTAGGTACTGTTTTAGGTTTACCAGGCACAATCACCAAAATAAAATTCAGTACCAGCTCAATCTCAATAGGCATGAAATATTATAAAAAAAATACAGACCATGCAACAGCATGTACAATATCATATTCAAAACAGAGTACCAGTTACAAATTAGAAATTGGATTGGGGTTAGCATTTGGCTAAAGTAAGGTTAACATTACTTATTAGTATAGGGTTGATCTCTTTGATACCACAGAGAACTCTAAAGCAGGATTTATAGCTATTTGTCTTCCCGTGGCAATGATGGCTACAGCAATCTTGTGATGGTGACAATTATAGTAGGTTGGGGCAAAATTGTTGACATGAGATAATGAGTAGTAAGGTTTGTATGGATGATGGGGTACTGGGGTACTAGTTAAAATTCAATTGTGAGCCGGGGAGCGGGCGTAAAAACAAAATGTATGCTTATCTGATAAATTTATTTCCAGGTATGGTGAGTCCACAAAGTCCTCAATTACTGTTGGGAATATCACTCCTGGCCAGCAGGAGGAGGCAAAGAGCACCACAGCAAAGCTGTTAAGTATCACTTGCCTCCCCACAAACCCCAGTCATTCGACCAAAGGTAAATGGAAAAAGGAAAAATACAAAGGTGTAAAGGTGCCTGAAGTTTAATAAAAAATAACTGTCTTATAAAAAAGGGTGGGGTTGTGGACTCACCATATCCAGAAATAAACAAAATGTATCAGGTAAGCATACATTTTGTTTTCTTTCCTAAGATATGGTGAGTCCACGATGTCCTCAATTACTGTTAGGAACCAATACCCAAGCTAAAGGACACAGATGACTAGGGAGGGAAAACAAGACAGGCAGACCTAAACAGAAGGCACCGCCGTTTGAAGAACCTTTCTCCAAAAGGAGCCTCAGCCGAGGCAACAGTATCCAATTTGTAAAACTTAGAAAAATTATGCAGAGAAGACAAAGTTGTAACCTTGCAAATCTGGTCCGCAGAAGCTTCATTGTTGAAGGCCCAAGAAGAGGAAACAGCCCTTGAGGAATGAGATTTAAAACTCTCCGGAGGCTGCTGACCAGCAGTCCCATAAGCAAAATGAAATATGCTTCTCAACCATAAAGAAAGAAAAGTATCAGTAGCATTCTGACTCTACGTCTACCTGAGAATTAAACAAACAGGGCAGAGAACTGGCGAAAATGCTTAGTCGCCTGTAGGTAGAATTTCAGAGCACGCACAACATCCAGATTGTGCAACATAGGATTAGGACATAGAGAAGGAACAATAATTTTACAGGTACGAATAACCTGCCTTATCAGTATGAAAGATAATATATGGCGAATCACACTGCCAAGCCGAGAGTTCCAAAACTCTCCGCGCAGAAGAGCTAACAAAAAGAAACAAAACCTTCCAAGATAATAACTTAATATCCACAGAATGCAAAAGCTCAAACGTAGCCTGCTGTAAAACTTTAAGAATATGGTTAAGGCTTCAAGGAGGAGCAACAGACTTAAACACAGGCCTGAATCTGACTAGGGCCCGACAAAAAGATACAACATCTGGCACATTCGCCAGACGTTAGTATAACAATCCCATCTCCAGACCTTCCTATACAAAGGACAAAATCTTAGGAATCCTGACCTGACTCCAAGAGTAGCCCTTGGATTGACACCAATAAAGGAAAATACGCCATACCTTATGGAAAATCCTTCTAGTAGAAGGCTTGCGAGCCTGAATCAAAGTCTCAATGACCAACTCAGAAAAGCCACGCTTAGACAGATCTAAGCATTCAATCTCCAAGCAGACAGCATCAGAGAAACGAGATTTGGAGGAAGGAATGAACCCTGAGTTAAAAGGTCCTTCCTCAGGCAACCTCCAAGTTGGAAGAGATGACATCTTCACTAGGTCAGCATACGATATCCTGCAAGCCATGCAGGAAATATTAGAATTACAGATGCTTTCTCCTGAATGATACGAGCAAATGCTCGTGGAAGGAGAACAAACAAAGAAAACAGATATTCTAGACTGAAATCGCAAGGAACCGCCAGAAGCATCTATCAGGGCGGCCTGCAGATCTCTTGACCTTGAACCAAACCTTGGAAGCTCGGCATTCTGCCAACTCCAGCACCCCCCATTTGAGGGTTTACCTGGAGAACACCACCGGATTGAGAATCCACTCCCCGGGATGAAATGTCTGTCTGTTCAGTAAGCCTGCTTCCCATATGACCACCTCTTAAATATTTTTTGCCCTAGCAGTATATAGAATCTCACCAGTAACTCTCAGTCACTAAATTTCTTACTTAGCCACAATGCTATTCAGTCCGCATTGGAATGTGGACGGCAGATAGACAGCAATTGTGAGCTTCTGCACATTAAACAATCCAAGTCACCTCCAACATGGCTAAGGAACTCTGAGTTCCACCCAGGAAGTTGATGAAAACCATTGAGGTGATATTGATCACTTTAAATACTTAATTCAACATCACTTGAAAAATATTAGTGCTTCATGTTGCTAACTGGTAGCCTTTCCCTTTGAAACCACAACACTGTTAAGTGCAAAGCCAAAGGACCAAACAATCAAGGAACTTTCCCCTGCCGATTGAGTAAAACATACAAGATGTCGGCATCGGAGAGAAAATGCTACTCCGCTTAGCTAAGAAAACGAAAGCGGATCACGTGGTTAGTCCAAGAGGAGCTGTGTATGTGAGAAAACAAATGTGCGCCACTTCACCACTAATTAATATAAACCCGCTAAACATTAAGGAAATTTTCCTCTTCCTTATGATTTTGTATTATAAACAGTGATATATTCTATTTGTACATACAGGGTTTTATGTATGAGCAGCCAGATTCCTATTCAAAGCTTTTTTAAACCCGTTTATGTAATTCCGTTCCCAGTGCACACAGATTCACTCCCAGGGAAAATACAAACTGAGCCAAAAAGAAGCAGCCTGCCTGTTTAAAGCAAAATGCGCTACAGAATGCCCTCACTAAGAAAAACAGGGGAATAATTTAAATCCTAATAAAATACAGGTGGCCCTCGGTTTACGACGGTTAAATTTGCGCCGTTTCAGAATAATGCCCTTTTTTTCAGTCATGTGACTGCTATTGAAAAGCATTGACTGCTATTGAAAGCATTAGCACATGCATACATTAAAATAGCCAGTAGGTGGAGCTGTCCGCTTGTGTTGCAGCAAACACATGCAAAGAAAAGCAAGCCAGACGTGATCAATGGATCAGCTTTCAAAGGAACAACATCTAGCAGCCACTTCCCTTAGATGCAGACTCAATGCAGAGAACTGTTTGCAGAAAAAGGCAAGTAAAAAAACGTTTTTGTTCATTAAACTTAGTTTGATGATGATGATACAGTCTGTTGTGTGATTAAACACAGGCAGGCTGAAATTAATCAGTGTATAACCAGACCTGAGCAATGGAGCCATTTTTTAAAGGAACAAGATCTAGCAGCCACTTCCCTTAGCTGCAGAAAAATGCAAGTAAAAAAACGTTTTTCTTCATTAAACTTAGTTTGATGATGATACAGTCTGTTGTGTGATTATTATGTTTTTGTTCATTAAACTTAGATTGATGATGATACAGTCTGTGTTTGTGTGATAATTTCATTAGGTGATGTTTAGCAAATGTTTTTGTTTATTAAACTTAGTTTGATGATGATACAATCTATATTATTAGGTTAATAATGCTGTTTTGCATTTAAAGTCTTCATTTCAAACCTTTAAAAATAATGTATTAGGTGTTACTTATGACAATTTTGAGAGGGGCCTGGAACCTAACCTCCTCACTTCCCATTGACTTACATTATAAACTGGGTTTCAATTAACAACGGTTTTGATTTACAACCATTCCTTCTGGAACCTAACCCCGGCGTAAACTGAGGGCTACCTGTAATTAACCCCTTAGTCTCCTTAAGTCACCAATGTGCCTGCTTCCTGCCTATATAATACCCTGAATAAAGGATATATTTATATTGCATAAAGATGCAGCTCTTTTTATTTGCTTTTATTCCTTTAAGTGCCTATCTCCTCTCCTAGAAGACAAAAAGGGCACTTACCTGTATCTAGCCTTCCGGCAGGAAAGGAGAAACAGATAAAGCTGCAGATTCCACAGAGGATACCTGAGCTGCAAAATCTGCAGGCAAATACACTCCTCCAGGAGATTGAGAGGAACCGCAGGACACAGTATGTGATGCCTTAGAGGCTTGGGACGTTTGAGGAGAAGGCTGTGGCCTTGCCTGAACAGCATCATCCTGGGAGACATGGGGTTCAGAGTGCAACAACCTATCTGAATTACAGAAATGCACAGACATTAAACTGTCCAAAAATTAGACCTGAGGGACATGAGGCTCAAACACAAGGAATATCTTAATTTTTTAAGAATATTCCAAATAAAAAGGACATAAATGTTTATACAAAAACAATTTGGTCCATAAGAGCCAATAAACAGATATTTCTAGCCTGGGTTGGCACTCTAACTTAAAGTGAAGGTAAAGTTTAGCTTTTTTGTAAGCTGTATTATGTTACTCATGTACTATATAGTAAGATCGCTAACTTTTTATAACATATAAGTATATATATCAAAGTATAAGAAACAGTTTTTATCTACGTTCTCGGCCGGTCTTAGCTCCTCCCTCCATGTATTTCCTGGTTTCTCACTGTTTTATGTACAGAGCGGTCCCACCCGCTCTATACATACTGGAAAAGCGCATTCACGATTAAGGGGCAACTTGCGCATGCGCACGCCTCGCCGTACATTCTCGCCTGTGTGACTCTAATCATTTGTGACCTAAAGCGCAGGTGTCAAATTGCTTGGAAGTAGACTGCGTTCTGAAGATTTCAACTTATAAGGATGAATTGCGCATGCGCTAATCAGGAACGAGCACGGCTTGGAAGGGAGAGGAACTTAGTATAGCCAACGCATGCACAGAATGTCTCTAAATGTTGTGACGTCAAATGACGGCCGCCTAATGGCCAAACCTATTATTGGCTAATGGAACAACGTGACCGGACTGCAAAAAAAAACAAAAAAAAAACGGGCTGTTTAGATAACGACTAAAATTAGATAGAAAAACGGCGATAACTAGGTAAATATTTCAAAATAACAAAACTGATGACTTAAAGTACCCTTAATTTTCGGTGTATTTGCATGTAACATTATCAAACCTGGCAAAGTTTACCTTCACTTTAAAGGGACACTGAACCCAAATCTTTTCTTTCATGATTCAGATAGATCAGCAATTTTAAGCAACTTTCTAATTTACTCCTATTATCAATTGTTCTTCATTCTCTTGGTATCTTTATTTGAAAAGCAAGAATGTAAGTTTAGATGCCGGCACATTTTTGGTGAACAACCTTGGTTGTTCTTGCTGATTGGTGGATAAATTCACCCACCAATAAACAAATGCTGTCCAGAGTTATGAACCAAATATTGGCTGGCTTCTTAGCTTAGATGCCTTCATTTTCAAATAAAGATAGCAAGAGAATGAAGAAAAATTGATAATAGGAGTAAATAAGAAAGTTGCTTAAAATTGCATGCTCTATCTGAATCACGAAAGAAAAAAATTGGGTTCAGTGTCCCTTTAATATAACATAATTATTAAATTGCAGCGCAGATACTCCCAAGGAGTACAGAGTTAAACAACACAGAAACATCCATGCCCATATCCACATGAAAAGACAAAAAATGAATTATGACCATTTTTGTAATTTATTCAACATTGCCAATAAAACGATACTGATCTAGCCGTCCGGCAGGAGGACAGCTTACAAGGTATGAGAGGACACATGCTCCTCACATAGACCTGTAGAAAGAGAAAGAACAGAGTGAACCTACTCTGGCTTTCTTTACTTGGGCAGCAAATATGTTAGGACAATGGAGTGAGGCCCACTTTACAAGTTCCTAACTACTTTAAAGCCACCACTACCCTACTGAAGAAATTAACGTGGAGTACGGCTAGACCCACTCCTTGTTAAGAACAGAGTAAACCTACTCTGGCTTACTATAATATTTAAAATCTTGCTTGTAGCGAAAGAAATCCAATTTTCTTCAGACACCAAAACTTCACCTCCTTCATGCACCAAGGCAAAGGGAATGACTGGGGTTTGTGGGAAGGGAAGTGATACTTAACAGCTTTGCTGTGGTGCTCTTTGCCTCCTCCTGCTGGCCAGGAGTGATATTCCCAACAGTAATTGAGGACGTCGTGGACTCACCATATCTTAGGAAAGAAATATTACTTTTATTCACACCTCAAGTGCATATTAAAAACAAAGTACAAAAGTAGAGATAGATCAGAAAATAGCAGCTAACATGATTCGGCTGTGGCCATATTCATAGCTGGGGTACTAGGCCACAATTGATAGCCACTACAACTTCTAGTTGAACCCAGGCGCATTGCAGTGAGGGGCATCACGGTGCTGGCTGTAGAATCAGTGTCTTTAAAAAAAAAAAGTAATAATTTTTAACAACTTTTTTTTTTTTTACTTTTTAACTTTTTTACGCCGCCTCCCTCTTCTTGTCCCTCCCACCCTGACTCCAGTCACTCACTCTCCAGTCAGTGCCGTGGTTTGCGGATTGCGGGTTTGGGGTGGGTGGCGTCATGCCCACGTCACATGATGCCGGCTGCCACCCTCAGACTCGCGGGAAAGGGAAGTGAGCTGAGTTTGCTCATTACTGCTGTTGCCGGAGCTGCCTGTCAAGTGCCCACCACGGAGTGTATTGCGGGAGACTGGCCTTAAGCCTACTGCTGTACCCTGGTGCATTCTGCCCAGCCTGTATCCTCCATCATCTGTTTCCTCAGGTAATTCTCTGCTAGGTAAGATGAGCGGGGTGAGCTGCACGGCAGCCGGCTCAGCTAATACCCCCTGCCGCCTTGCTAATTCCTTTGTAATCTGCAGGACTGATGCTTACAGTAGTCTGGAACCTGATGAGCTGACAGGTAAGTGAGCCCGGGGCTGGTGAGATGGTGGGTGTTATACAGTCTAATATAGTGTGATGTATATGATTTTATAAGGTACACTGGAGAGCCCGCAGTGTGTTATAGGGGTAGTTATTTGTGGAATGTTTGAGATATATTGGACAGATGTGATATGTATACAATATATAATATTGTGTATTACCTGGTAGCCATCCATGAGTATCATGGATTAGTTGTCTGTACTTTGCAAACAAGGAGACGTACAGGGACATTGTGGGGTCACAGTTTAATGATTCACTCTAAAAGCAGGCATTCATGTGCTAAACATTAGCATCTTGGGATGTTGTAAAAAATACTTCCAAGGTTCAGATACACGTGGAGAACCATTGTAGCTTTAGGTTGCGAACCCCAATAAAGAATGTGATCACCTTCTGAATTTCTCAGATATCCCTAAATTCTTCAGTGTTTGTCATATCTGCTAGAGCATGTGTGTATTCTTTCTGTAACATAGGACAACAAATATCCCAGAGTCTCTTGTCATCAGCTTTAAAGCGTTGTTGGCTGGTTCTTTTATTACTCTTTTTCAAGAAAAAAATTAATTCTAAAGCTCTTAAAACAAATTGTTTTAATGAGTCTTTAGGAATAATCAAAGCTGTTAAAATTCATATTGAAACAGTTATGTCTGTGCAAAATCCAAAGGCCACTTCTCTCTGCTTATTCTCCTTGATCTGTCCACAGCCTTTGATACTGTTGACCACCCTCTTTTCTCCAAACCCTCCAATCCTTCGGCATTTGTGACACAGCCCTCTCGTGGTTCTCGTCCTACCTGTCAAACCATACCTTTTGTGTAGCCTTTTCTGGGGCCTCCTCTGGCCGTCACCACTTTCTGTTGGGGTACCGCAAAGGCTCTGTCCTTCGGTCCCATTCTCTTCTCAATCTACACGTCATCATTAGGTTCCCTAATAAAGTCCCACTTGTTCCAATATCATTTTTATGCAGATGACACCCATTCTACTTCTCTGCACCAGACCTATCTCCTTCCTTGCTAACCCATGTCACTAACTGTCTTTCTCACATCTCTTCCTGGATGTGCTCTCATTACCTCAAGCTAAATCTCTCCAAAACTAAGCTCCTTATTTTCCCCCCTTCTTTGAAATTCTCCACCCCAATCTCTCTATAACTGTTGAGAACTCCATCATTACCTCTACCCTGCATGCCCGATGTCTTGGGGTCACTGACTCAGATCTTTCTTTCACTCCTCACATTCAGTCCTTGGCTAAATCCTGCCACTTCCACCTTAACAACATCTCTAAAATTAGACATTTCCTTACACAAGACACAACTAAGATTTTAATCCACTCTCACATCCTTTCCCGCCTCGATTACTGCAACTCTGTCCTCTCTGGTCTCCCCAGCTGCCGCATAGCTCCTTTACATTCCATAATGAATGCCTCTGCCAGGCTCATCTTCCTTACACGTCGCTCTTCATCTGCTGCACCTCTCTGCCAATCCCTTCACTGGCTTTCTCTTGCCTCTAGGATTAAACACAAAATTCTCACTCTGACATACAAAGCCCTCAACTGCATTGCTCCCCCCTATATCTCAGACTTCGAGGCCGAATTATCAAATGTCTGTTGGACCTGATCCGACAGTGCGGATCAGGTCCGACAGACATCGCTGAATGCGGAAAGCAATACGCTCTCCGTATTCAGCATTGCACCAGCAGCTCACAAGAGCTGCTGGTGCAACGCCGCCCCCTGCAGACTCACGAACAATCGGCCGCCAGCAGGGAGGTGTCAATCAACTCGATCGTACTCGATCGGGTTGAATTGTGGTGATTCCTGTCCACCTCATCAGAGCAGGCAGACAGGGTTATGGAGCAGCGGTCTTTAGACTGCTGCTTCATAACTGCTGTTTCTGGCGAGTCTGAAGACTCACCAGAAACACAGGCCCTCAA
The DNA here is from genome assembly GCF_027579735.1 of Bombina bombina. Taxonomy (NCBI): domain Eukaryota; kingdom Metazoa; phylum Chordata; class Amphibia; order Anura; family Bombinatoridae; genus Bombina; species Bombina bombina. The sequence continues at coordinate 257,691,450 of NC_069506.1, forward strand.
GTTCCATACGGAGCTTGATAAATGGGCCTCCTTGTCTCCAGATACTCTTCCTCCCGTTCCCTTTGCTCTGCTCATTACCTCCTACTCTCCTCCTCGCTTTTTACCTCCTCACACTCCCGTTTACATGACTTCCCCCGACTGACTCCCATCTTGTGGAACTATCTGCCTTGCTCCACAAGACACTCCCCTATTTTTGAAAGTTTCAAGTGCTCCCTAAAGACTATACTGTTCAGGGATGTATACAACCTACACTAACCTTTCTTTATACCAGTTTATCTCCTCCATTGCTATCCCCTTGAACCCCTTAGCATGTAAGCCTAGGAGTCCAGCTGTTTGTAGATCACCTTCTTAAGAGCTGACTACAACAATGCGACTCTTGGCAGGTCTCTCTACCCGTTTGATCCCTATAAATGTGTTGTTGTACTCCGCCTATGTTTATAGCGCTGCGGAATCTGTTGGCGCTCTACAAATAACCGATAATAATAATAACCCTAAGGACAGATTGTTCATTGTAGAATAAGAACAACTCACTCTACTGTAATACAATGTAAAATTGCATTTAAGATAGACCAAAATAAAAAAAAATAACTGTTACCCTTTAAGGAAATTTTTATATAGAAAGAATGTGAATGATTATAAACCGCTTATCTTTTCAATAGTCCTTTGAGAATAAGAAAATGCCCTGGTATTTATTGTGTTTTTATCTTATCATTTCTGCTGAAATGAAACAATGGTGATTCTTATTAATAGAATGACAGCGGAAAGCCTGCATTGACTTCATCAAATAAGGAAAGAGGTGGGTGGAGTTTAAGTACTGAATCATGCCCCCCGCACATTGATAAATGCCGACAGCATACGCTGTTTTGCAATGCTGCCCCCTGCAGATTTGCAGTTGCTAGCAGGGGGTGTCAATCAGCCCAATCGTATAGGATCGGGCGGATTGATGTCGGCAGCCTCAGAGCAAGTTATGGAGCAGGGGTCTTTAGGCTCGCGCAGAAACAGGGCCATCAAGCTCCATTGGAAGCTTAATAATTCGGCCCCTCAGTCTCTGCTGATATGTTAACCTATTGGGAGTCTGCAGAAAATGTTTACTGCCCTTTTAACATTATCTTTGGGTCCCCTTTGTTGAAAATTTGTTCCTTTCCATGAGAGCATACTTAGGTAACTGTTATATATTTATTGCTTAAGAAATATGCACGCTCCTGAGCCGAATTAGGGCCAGATTACAAGGGGAGCGCTAATTAACGGTCCCACTCTAGCGTTAATTGGATTAGAAGGAAGCTATTTGTATTATGAGTTGAAAGTAAACTGTTTCGCTCGTGCGCTAACTCGACGAGCACAAAAAGTTGAACTTAGAATAAAGAAAATTAAATAACAAAAGTAAATTGGAAAGTTGTTTAAAACTGCATGCACTATCTGATTAAATGTTGTTTTTACCGTCCCTTTAAAGCCCTTTGCCTGCCTTTTTTTTCTAACACCGGAGATCTCATACCTTTGACCCTTATAACGTTTGTGTGCAATATTTTTTTTTAAATGATTTTATTAGATGGTGTTACTATAAGTGTAACTGTACTTTGTAATATATTTTTCATGTGTTTTGTGCAACTTTTTAGTTTTGTCTAACAGTTAACCAGAGCTCTGAAGTTGCTGTAATCATTCTAGCGAAAATCGCGTTTATTTTCAACTCGTAAAATGAGTGGTATACCCAAAGAGCGCAAATCTCCACAATAGACCCCTTATCGTGCTCCACACCTTATCTTGCTCTTAGTATGCTGTTATGGAAAGGAGTATCAACAAAGGATACTACAAGAAAGAGGTAAATTTGTCAGTATTAGTAACATGGGAGGTTTTTAAAATGACGCACCCTATCTGAAACATGAAACTGTAATCCTGACTTTCATGTGTTTTTAGACATAAGTCTGCATCAGTTTTTATTGTTATCTCAACACAGATCCTCAAGGAAAGGAACAGAGAGACACTGAAATATTCATGTACCTGAGTAATTCATTGTGTTCAGTAAAGTGCAGTCTGATGTTCCCTTCTCTTATCTTTGTCTTTCACTGCTATAAAGCATCAGGACTTCAATCTATTTCCTTCTAAAGGACTATTCTTTCATTACAGTCGGCTAGATTACGAGTTTGGCGTTAGAAGCTGTGCGGTGCTAACGAGCAGTTTATGCTCACCGCTCACTTACAGACAGCGCTGGTATTACGGGTTTTTACAAATCCGGCGTTACAGGGAGTGCAGAATTATTAGGCAAATGAGTATTTTGACCACATCATCCTCTTTATGCATGTTGTCTTACTCCAAGCTGTATAGGCTCGAAAGCCTACTACCAATTAAGCATATTAGGTGATGTGCATCTCTGTAATGAGAAGGGGTGTGGTCTAATGACATCAACACCCTATATCAGGTGTGCATAATTATTAGGCAACTTCCTTTCCTTTGGCAAAATGGGTCAAAAGAAGGACTTGACAGGCTCAGAAAAGTCAAAAATAGTGAGATATCTTGCAGAGGGATGCAGCACTCTTAAAATTGCAAAGCTTCTGAAGCGTGATCATCGAACAATCAAGCGTTTCATTCAAAATAGTCAACAGGGTCGCAAGAAGCGTGTGGAAAAACCAAGGCGCAAAATAACTGCCCATGAACTGAGAAAAGTCAAGCGTGCAGCTGCCAAGATGCCACTTGCCACCAGTTTGGCCATATTTCAGAGCTGCAACATCACTGGAGTGCCCAAAAGCACAAGGTGTGCAATACTCAGAGACATGGCCAAGAATTATCTCAAGACTGATTTTTCTAAGGTTTTATGGACTGATGAAATGAGAGTGAGTCTTGATGGGCCAGATGGATGGGCCCGTGGCTGGATTGGTAAAGGGCAGAGAGCTCCAGTCTGACTCAGACGCCAGCAAGGTGGAGGTGGAGTACTGGTTTGGGCTGGTATCATCAAAGATGAGCTTGTGGGGCCTTTTTGGGTTGAGGATGGAGTCAAGCTCAACTCCCAGTCCTACTGCCAGTTTCTGGAAGACACCTTCTTCAAGCAGTGGTACAGGAAGAAGTCTGCATCCTTCAAGAAAAACATGATTTTCATGCAGGACAATGCTCCATCACACGCGTCCAAGTACTCCACAGCGTGGCTGGCAAGAAAGGGTATAAAAGAAGAAAATCTAATGACATGGCCTCCTTGTTCACCTGATCTGAACCCCATTGAGAACCTGTGGTCCATCATCAAATGTGAGATTTACAAGGAGGGAAAACAGTACACCTCTCTGAACAGTGTCTGGGAGGCTGTGGTTGCTGCTGCACGCAATGTTGATGGTGAACAGATCAAAACACTGACAGAATCCATGGATGGCAGGCTTTTGAGTGTCCTTGCAAAGAAAGGTGGCTATATTGGTCACTGATTTGTTTTTGTTTTGTTTTTGAATATCAGAAATGTATATTTGTGAATGTTGAGATGTTATATTGGTTTCACTGGTAAAAATAAATAATTGAAATGGGTATATATTTGTTTTTTGTTAAGTTGCCTAATAATTATGCACAGTAATAGTCACCTGCACACACAGATATCCCCCTAAAATAGCTAAAACTAAAAACAAACTAAAAACTACTTCCAAAAATATTCAGCTTTGATATTAATGCGTTTTTTGGGTTCATTGAGAACATGGTTGTTGTTCAATAATAAAATTAATCCTCAAAAATACAACTTGCCTAATAATTCTGCACTCCCTGTAACCGCAAAAAAGTGATCATAGAGCAAAATTTTGCTCCACATCTCACCTCAATACCAGCGCTGCTTACGTTAGCGGTGAGCTGGCTGAACGTGCTCGTGCACGATTTCCCCATAGGGATCAATGGGGAGAGCTGTCTGAAAAAAACCTAACACCTGCAAAAAAGCAGCGTTTAGCTCCTAACGCAGCCCCATTGATTCCTATTGGGAAAATACATTTATGTCTACACCTAACACCCTAACATGAACCCAGAGTCTAAACACCCCTAATCTTACACTTATTAACCCCTAATCTGCCGTCCCCGACATCGCCGACACCTATATTATATTATTAACCCCTAATCAGCCGCTCCGGACACCGCCTCCACCTACATTATACTTATGAACCCCTAATCTGCTGCCCCCAACATCGCCAACACCTACATTATATTTATTAACCCCTAATCTGCCGCCCCCAATGTCACCGTCACCTACCTACACTTAGTAATCCCTAATCTTCCGCCCCCAACGTCACCGCCACTATAATAAACATATTAACCCCTAAACCTAAGTCTAACCCTAACCCCCCCTAACTTAAATATAATTTAAATAAATCTAAATAAAATAACTATCATTAACTAAATTATTCTATTTAAAACTAAATACTTACCTATAAAATAAACCCTAAGATAGCTACAATATAACTAATAGTTACATTGTAGCTAGCTTAGGGTTTATTTTTATTTTACAGGCAAGTTTGTATTTATTTTAACTAGGTACAATAGTTATTAAATAGTTATTACCATTTAATAACTACCTAGCTAAAATAAAGACAAAACTACCTGTAAAATAAAACCTAACCTAAGTTACAATTACACCTAACACTACACTATAATTAAATTAATTCCCTAAATTAAATTAAATTATCTAAGTACAAAAAAAACAAACACTAAATTACAGAAAATAATAAAAAGAATTACAAGATTTTTAAACTAATTACACCTAATCTAATCCCCCTAACAAAATAAAAAGCCACCCAAAATAAAAAAAGCCCTACCCTACACTAAATTACAAATAGCCCTTAAAAGGGCCTTTTGCGGGGCATTGCCCCAAAGTAATCAGCTCTTTTACCTGTAAAACAAATTACAAATCCCCCCCAACATTAAAACCCACCACCCACATATACAACCCTACTCTAAAACCCACCCAATCCCCCCTTAAAAAAACCTAACACTAACCCCCTGAAGATCGACCTACCGGGAGACGTCTTCATCCAACTGGGCAGAAGTGGTCCTCCAGACGGGCAGAAGTCTTCATCCAAGCCGGGCAGAAGTGGTCCTCCAGACGGGCAGAAGTCTTCATCCAGACGGCATCTTCTATCTTCATCCATCCGGCGTGGAGCGGGTCCATCTTCAAGACATCCGACGCAGAGCATCCTCTTATTCCGACGGCTACGACTAAATGAAGGTACCTTTAAGTGACGTCATCCAAGATGGCGTCCCTTCAATTCCGATTGGCTGATAGAATTCTATCAGCCAATCGGAATTAAGGTAGAAAAAATCCTATTGGCTGATTGGACAAGCCAATAGGATTTAAGTTCAATCCTATTGGCTGATGCAGTCAGCCAATAGGATTGAGCTGGCATTCTATTGGCTGTTCCAATCAGCCAATAGAATGCAAGCTCAATCCTATTGGCTGATTGCATCAGCTAATAGGATTTTTTCTACCTTAATTCCGATTGGCTGATAGAATTCTATCAGCCAATCAGAATTGAAGGGACGCCATCTTGGATGACGTTATTTAAAGGAACCTTCATTCAGTCGTAGCCGTCGGAAGAAGAGGATGCTCCGCATCAGATATCTTGAAGATGGACCCGCTCTGCGCCGGATGGATGATAGAAGATGCCGTCTGGATGAAGACTTCTGTCCGTCTGGAGGACCACTTCTGCCCGGTTGGATGAAGAAGTCTCCCAGTAGGTCAATCTTCAGGGGGTTAGTGTTAGGTTTTTTTAAGGGGGGATTGGGTGGGTTTTAGAGTAGGGTTGGTTGTGTGGGTGGTGGGTTTTAATATGGGGGGGGATTTGTAATTTTTTTTACAGGTAAAAGAGCTGATTACTTTGGGGCAATGCCCCGCAAAGGGCCCTTTTAACCCTTTGAGTGCTAATGACGGCTCTGAGCCGTCACATAGTTTCTCACTCTGGTGCTAATAACGGCTCAGAGCCGTCATGAGCACTCTCCCACCTTGAGGGAGATATGGGGGCTCCTTGCTGCTCCTACCCCGGCGATCATGCCTGTACAGTGACAGGCATCGCCGGGGCTTCACGTGATGCGCGGTGATGTCACGCGCAATTACGTGATGACGTCACAACGCAACTTTATTTATACTTAACAATGTTAAGTATAGGAGGAGGGGGCATGCTGCTTAGAAGCCTGTATCTCAGGCATCTAAGCAGCTACAGACCCCCAAGACCCATTGTTGGAAAGGTAATCGCCTAACCTTTCCAACAGTGTAAGTCTTGGGGGTCTGTAAAACAAAATAAAAAAGTTAAAAAAATGTTTTCAAAAATTGCAAAAATAATAATAATAAAAAAAAATATTAGCACCCAGGTGGGAAATGGCTTAGCAGCCAAAGGGTTAAGGGCTATTTGTAATTTAGTGTAGGGTAGGGCTTTTTTTATTTTGGGGGGGCTTTTTTATTTTGTTAGGGGGATTAGATTAGGTGTAATTAGTTTAAAAATCTTGTAATTTGTTTTATTATTTTCTGTAATTTAGTGGGGTTTTTTGTACTTTAGATAATTTAATTTAATTTAGGGAATTAATTTAATTATAGTGTAGTGTAGTGTAGGTGTTAGTGTAGCTTAGGTTTTATTTTACAGGTACTTTTGTATTTATTTTAACTAGGTAGTTATTAAATAGTTAATAACTATTTAATAACTATTGTACCTAGTTAAAATAAATACAAACTTGCCTGTAAAATAAAAATAAACCCTAAGATAGCTACAATGTAACTATTAGTTATATTGTAGCTATCTTAGGGTTTATTTTATAGGTAAGTATTTAGTTTTAAATAGGAATAATTTAGTTAATGATAGTTATTTTATTTATATTTATTTAAATTATATTTAAGCTAGGGGGGGTTAGGGTTAGGGTTAGACTTAAGTTTAGGGGTTAATAACTTTAATATAGTGGCAGCGACGTTGTGGGCGGCAGATTAGGGGTTAATAAATGTAGGTAGGTGTCGGCGATGTTAGGGACGGCAGATTAGAGGTTAATAAAATTTAACTAGTGTTTGCGAGGCGGGAGTGTGGCGGTTTAGGGGTTAATATATTTATTATAGTGGCAGCGATGTCCGGTTCTGCAGATTAGGGGTTAAAAATTGTATTTTAGTGTTTGCGATGTGGGGGGGCCTTGGTTTAAGGGTAGTTTATGGGTGTTAGTGTACTTTTTAGCACTTTAGTTAAGAGTTTTATGCTACGGCATTGTAGTGCAAAACTCTTAACTACTGACTTTAAAATGCGGTACCAGTCTTGACAGGAGAGGGTCTACCGCTCATTTTTTGTCTCGTAATACCGGCGCTATGCAAGTCCCATTGAAAAAATAGGATACGCAATTGACATAAGTGGATTTGCGGTATTTCCGAGTCTGGCCAAAAAAGTGAGCGGTACACCTGTACCTTCAAGACTCGTAATACCAGCGGGCGTTAAAAAGTGGCCAACGCTGCTTTTTAAGCCTAACGCCAAACTCGTAATCTAGCTGAGTATGTGTTTATCCTGAACATAGTACTTTGGGAACTAAGTTAAGCATTATGGGTATTACCCAGCCATGCTATTAATATAAGTTTTTATCTTACCAGAATTAGGGCCAGATTAAAAGTGGAGCTTTAAATATCGTGTTTGCGAAAGCGATATTAGATTTGTGCAAGTTGAGCGCAATGTGAACTTGAGAAAGCATTGAGCTCACAAGAGCTGGTGGAATTTTTAAACATATATATACAGTATATGAGTATATGATTATATATATATATATATATATATATATATGTGTTATATATAAGAATAAACATATATATTTACAGGGAACACACAGTTCCCATAGAAAAGGCACTTTTCAGTGCCTTTTTTTTCTAAAACCCCACACCCTCCATTTTTAACCTCATATAACTTTTTTGCAGTTATTTTATTAAAAAATAAAGATACTACTATTATTATTTTTAATAAAGTATATTACATTTGAATTTGGGGGCATTATTTGGTGGAAATCTCTGGTTAATTATTTGATGGACAGAGATCTGATCTCTGGTTACTTTCGGAGCACTAATTGCTAATGTTAGCTTGCGCTAGCAATAACCAGCCACTTGTAATGGCTGGTTATTTATCATGTGTCCTCAAACAGAAAAATAATCCCGTTTGGGGGCGCGCAATAAATTAGCGGTACACTTGTAATCTAGCCCATTTTGTTTAATAATTTTTTTATTCTACCTGTGGCATTTTCTCCAGGACCTTTCATCATTCAGTGGTGTCCTAACGGATGTAACTGATGGCTTACAAGGGATGTTGCCATGGCAACAACAGATGTATATTATTTAGATTTAATATAATTGTTAGACAGGAGGAAATAAACATGATGTACATTATTCTTTACAAAGCATAACAGGTTCATTTAAAAGATTACTGGAAGTGCAGAATCTAAACATGCTAAATTTATTTTTGCATGAAATAAAATGTGAAGCAGAAGACCTTTAAAGTTATAATAAAGTTCCCCTAATGTATATGTAGTATAGCATTATGTGTGGAAAAACACTATAACTTTCATTCATCAGATTTTATATTAATCCGTATAAAGAAAGATAGCACCTTTAGAAAGCTATTTCTATCCGTGCACAAATTCAACCCGTAGATATATTTTTTTCTTTTCTGTAGATCACGTGTTTTTCTTAGCCAACTGATTTTTCAGCCATTAGGCGACCGTCAATCTACGTCACCCGCCCCTTTACTCTAAAGCGCATGCGCTATTGAATTTGTCCGTAACTTGATATCTACACTCGCTCCCGTGTCGCGCATGCGTCCTACTACCAGGTAGGAATTCCAGACTCACTACATCATCACATCGGCTTATTACGGACAAGCGAATCTCTTTACATCGCCGAGTAGCGCATGTGCATTGAAAATTAGGATCGGAGAGTCGCACATGCACATTTGAATCTGGATTCATGAACGCTAAAGACTTCACGAAATGCCGAAGAAGGAAGTAAGGCTTGGGAGGAATCGGGACCCAAACGGTAGGGAATTGGAAAAAGATTTTCTTAAGAAAAATACTGGAACAATCACAAAAATAACTTATCGACTAGTGTAAGGTGATAATGAGAAATGGTAGATTGTAGTGAATAAAGGCTAACTTTACCTTCACTTTAAGTTTAAATTGTTTCAGTTGTGTATTTCCTAGTATTGTTCATTGGCTAAAAGATATTTTTTATACTAAGGGTCTGATTCTCATAAACTCGCTGGTATGGAGAAAAATCATTAGTTTATTTTTCGGAGTATTGTATTGTAAAGTAAGTGTATCTCCTTAAAGGGACATGAAACCCAAATTTTTTCTTTTGTGATTTAGAGAAACTTGCAATTTTAATCAACTTTCCAATTTATTTATATAATCTAATGTGTTTTGTTCTCCTGGCATCCTTTGTTGAAAAGCATATCTAGATAGGTTCAGGAGCTGCTGATTGGTGGCTGCACATGCAGGCCTCATGTTATTGGCTCCCCCATGTGCATCACTATTTTTTCAACAAAAGACAGTAAGAGAAGGAAGCAAAATAGATAATAGAAGTAAATTGAAAAGTTGTTTAAAATATTATTCTCTATCTAGTTCATGAAAGAAAAAAATTGTGCTTCATGTCCCTTTAATATAAACTATATTAACCCTTTTTGCTGCTAAGCCTTTTTTTCACCCCAGTGCTGAGCCAATTTTGAATTTTTTTGGCTACCTACATTTAAATCCTATTGTAGGTCATATTTCAGTAATTGACCCACACAAATTACATATAAATTTTTAAGCAGGCCCAGCAGATTCACAGTATGCAAAAACTGTAAAAAATTGTATAACTTTTGCATAGATTTTAGTAAACAATATTCACTTAGATTATGAGTTTTGCGTTATGGCTTTTAACGCTGCAAAAATGGCAATTTTAGCGTAAAAGCAGTAATGCAGCTATTGTGAGTCGTGTCGGTATAGCTATACCGCAAGCATTTTAGCCTGTAACGCAACTTTCATTCCGCACTCAAAAAAAATGACGTTTTTGCGTGGGATTTTTATAGCGCCGGTATTACAGGTTGTGTGGTGAGGCTAAAAAGCTTGCGTTACAGCCTATACCAACACGATCCATATCCTCACAAGAGCTGCTTGTGCAATGCTGAATACGGAGAGCGTATTGCTCTCCGCATTCAGCGAGGTCTTGCGGACCTGATCCGCACTGTCGGATCAGGTCCGCAAGACCTTTGTTAAATAGGGGCCATAGTGGGTTGGTGCTTTGCGTTAAGGATATATTATAATAAAAAATGTGGATACAGAAGAATCCACAAAAAGAATGCAAACACAGCACTCTATGTCCAGACTGCAAGGCAAGGAGGTCTCCAGTCAATGATTAAAATATAACTTTTATTAAGTAAGTTAAAAAGAGTTACAAAACTCAAAAAAGAATAAAATCAACACTAAGAGGCTGTATCCAAATGAACGGTAAATGTGGTGATTAATGATTGTATCAGGCCTAATATTAGGGTGCTGTGTTTGCATTCTTTCTGTGGATTCTTTTGTATCCACATTTTTTGTTGTACTATATAAAACCTATGAACCCCTAATCTGCCACCCACCCACATCGCGACTTTTAAATAAATGTATTAACCCGTAATCTGCCGCTCCCGACATCGCCGGCATACTAATAAATGTATTAACCCCTATTCCGCTGCTCACAACATTGCCGCCACTATAATAAAGTTATTAACCCCTATTCCGCCTCTCCCCAACATCGCTAACACTATAATAAAGTTATTAATCCCTAAACCTCCGGCCTCCCACATCTCCGCAAGTAAATAAACCTATTAACCCCTAAACCTCCGGCCTCCCACATCTCCGCCACTAAATAAACCTATCAACCCCTAAACCACCGGCACCGCACATCGCAAAACACTAAATTAGACTATTAACCCCTAAACCTAACACCACCTAACTTTAAATTAAAATTACATTATAACTATCTTAAAATAAATAAAAACTTACCTGTGAAATAAAAATAAACCTAACATTAAACTATAAATTAACCTAACCTTACTATTCTAATAAAATAAAAAATACTACCAAATAAAAATCTAAAAAATTTAAAATTACAAAAAATAATAAACACTAAATTACGAAAAATAAAAAACACTAAGCTTACAAAAATCAGCCAATAGAATTTCAGTAGCTCTCATACTATTGGCTGGTTCGAACATCCAATAGGATTGTAGAAGTTCTGATCCTATTGGCTGATTTGAATTTGAAGATTCAAATCAACCAATAGGAATGCAAGGTACGCCATTTTGAAATGGCTACCTTGCATTGAAGCTGTATGGCGGAGACAGTATGAAGAGGATGCTCCGCACTGGATGTCTTCGCCGCTCCACGTCGCCGTTATAATGCCCATACAAATGCCCCTTTAGGGGCAATGGGTAGCTTGGTTTTTTTTTAGAGTTAGTTTTTTTTACTTTGGGGGGTTGGTTGGGAGGTGGGTTTTACTGTTGGGGGGGACTTTGTATTTTTTTTACAGGTAAAAGAGCTGTTTAACTTAGGGTAAAGGCCCTTTTAAGGGCTATTGGTAGTTTATTGTAGGCTAGGGGGTGTTTTTATTTTGGATGGGCTATTTTATTTTATAGGGCTATTAAATGAGGTGTAATTGTTTTAATTTTTGATAATTTTGTTTATTATTTTTTGTAAGCTTAGTGTTTTGTATTTTTCGTAATTTAGTGTTTATTATTTTTTGTAATTTTATATTTTTTTATTTTCTTCGTAGTGTTAGGTTTTTTTAAATTTGTAATTTAGATTTTTTAATTGGTAGTATTTTTTGTTTTAATAGAATATTAAGGTTAGGTTAATTTATAGTTTAGTGTTAGGTTTATTTTTATTTCACAGGTAAGTTTTTATTTATTTTAAGATAGTTATATTGTAATTTTAATTTAAAGTTAGGGGGTGTTAGGTTTAGGGGTTAATAGTTTAATTTAGTGTTTTGTGATGTGGGGGGCTGGCGGTTTAGGGGTTAATAGGTTTGTTATAGTGTCGAGGAGCAGCGGATTAGGGGTTAATAACTTTTATTAGTGGTGGCAATGTCAGGGATGGCAGATTAGGGGTTAATAACTTTATTTAGGTGTTGCAATGTCGGGGACGGCAGATTAAGGGTGTTTACACTTGGGGTTTATGTCAGGGTGTTAGGTTTAAACGTAACCTTTTCTCCCCATAGACATCAATGGGGTTGTGTTACGGAGCTTTTCATTCCGCACTTCAGGTGTTAGTTTTTTTTCTAACACTCTCTCCCCATTGATGTCTATGGGGAAAGCGTGCACAAGCACATCAAAGCAGCCCTTGGCTTTTGTGCGGTATGGAGCTTAACGCCACCATATCGCATGCACAAGGAGGCTTTTCTGAAACTTGTAATGGCAGCGCTATGGAGGGTTAAATAGCACAACTTTTATTGTGTTCGTTTCGCACCCCCTATAGTGCAAAACTCGTAATCTAGGTGTTAATGTTTAAAAAGCTTTGACTTCACTTTTTTTTTTTATGTGGTTCTTTTTAAAAAAAAAATAATAATTTTTTAGTGCAATGTTCCTTTAAAGGGACATGAAACCCAATTTTTTTCTTTCATAATTTAGAAAGAACATGACATTTTAAAAAAACTTTCTAATTTACTTCTATTATCTAATTTGCTTCATTCTCTTGATATACTTTGCTGAAAAGCATATCTAGATAGGCTTAGTAGCTGCTGATTGGTTGCTGCACATAGATGCCTTGTGTGATTGGCTCATCCATGTGCATTGCTATTTCTTCAACAAATGATATCTAAAGAATGAAGCACATTAGACAATATAAGTAAATTGGAATGTTGTTTAAAATTGTATTCTCTACTTGAATCATGAAAGAACATTTTTGGGTTTAGTTTCCCTTTAAGTTTACATAGGAAGCACAGTGTATATATGTGTTGTTTAACATATTATCTCTGTATAGTATTGCAACATTAGGTGTTATAAAAGTGACATTGTCTTGTTTTAACAGTTCGGTAAACAACTTCAAAGTAAATACTTAGTGTTGAATATCAAAATAAATTATTTACAAGCTGTAGGTAAAAAAATAAGAAAAGGTGCAAATATAAGTATAATTCCATATATTTAAACACACATTTGAGATACTCGCTCTCAGTCTGTATGTCTTAGAAGAGGCAACTGTTCACTGACCTAGATGCAATAATGCTTGCAGGGTCTGCAATCCAGATGTTCACAAATGTAGACTCAGTCCTTTGCATATTCATTAATTGGCTGAACCATAACTTAAATTGTGAAACTAATAGGGCTCTTTGGGGGTTTTAAGATTTAATAAAACAGTGTGATAGAGGGGCATACAGGCCCTCGCTTGAAAGAACAAATTTTCATCTGTATACTGTGGGCTCTGTGATATGACTCCCCCCCACCACCACCACCACTTTCCCTTCATAGCCAAAGCAAGGAGGAAATCTCTCTTTCTTTTGGACACTTCACTACTGAAATCTCATTAGTATACATTTCATGATGACTTGACTATGTGTCACTTGTCTTAGGTAACATGTAAAATCAGGAGAGATTATTAGAAGTTCATCATTTCTGCTCTACATAGTGATGAAAGCTGTTGCCCCAGTAGACAGCATGATGTCCTCCACCATGCATATGAACACTGAAGTTGTGTAACTGACACTGAAAGTACAGGACGTGAATGGCTTATGTACATATCATACTCCAGTGACTAGTTATGTACATATCCTACTCCAGTGACTAGTTATGTACATATCAAACTTCAGTGACTAGTTATGCACATATCATAATCCAGTAACTAGTTATGTACATATCAAACTCCAGTGACTAGTTATGTACATATCCTACTCCAGTGACTAGTTATGTACATATCAAACTTCAGTGACTAGTTATGCACATATCATAATCCAGTAACTAGTTATCAATATATCAAACTCCAGTGACTAGTTATGTACATATCATACTCCAGGGACTAGTTATGTGTATATTAAACTCCAGTGACAAGTTATGTACATATCATACTTTAGTGACTAGTGATGTACATACCATCCTCCAGTGACTAGTTATATACATACAGTATCATACTCCAGTGACTATTTATGTACATAACATATTCCAGTGACTAGTTATGTATATATCATACTACAGTGACTAGTTATGTACGTAACATACCCCAGTAAATAGTAATGTACATATCATACTCCAGTGACTAGTTATGTACATATCATACACCAGTGACTAGTTAAGTACATATCATACTCCAGTAACTAGTTATCTACATAACATACTCCAGTGGCTAGTTATGTACATATCATACTCCAGTGACTAGTTATGTACATATCAAACTCAAGTGACTAGTTATGTACATATCATACTCCAGTGACTAGTTAAAGGGACAGTCAAGTCCAAAAAAAACTTTAATTTTTAAAATATGGCGTCATTTTAAACAACTTTCCAATTTACTTTTATCAACAATTTTGCTTTGTTCTCTTGGTATTCTAGTTGAAATCAAACCTAGGAAGGTGCATATGATAATTTCTAAGCCCTTGAAGACTGCCTCTATTTCTCCAACATTGGTGTGTCCGGTCCACGGCGTCATCCTTACTTGTGGGATATTCTCTTCCCCAACAGGAAATGGCAAAGAGTCCCAGCAAAGCTGGTCACATGGTCCCTCCTAGGCTCCGCCCACCCCAGTCATTCTCTTTGCCGTTGCACAGGCAACATCTCCACGGAGATGGTTAAGAGTTTGTTTGGTGTTTAAATGTAGTTTTTATTCTTCTATCAAGTGTTTGTTATTTTAAAATAGTGCTGGTATGTACTATTTACTCTGAAACAGAAAAGGATGAAGATTTCTGTTTGTAAGAGGAAGATGATTTTAGCAGACAGTAACTAAAATCGATTGCTGTTTCCACATAGGACTGTTGAGATGAAGTAACTTCAGTTGGGGGAAACAGTTAGCAGACTTTTCTGCTTAAGGTATGACTAGCCATATTTCTAACAAGACTGTGTAATGCTGGAAGGCTGTCATTTCCCCTCATGGGGACCGGTAAGCCATTTTCTTAGTCAAACAAACAGAATAAAGGGCTTATTATGGGCTAAAAAACTGGTAGACATTTTTATGGGCTAAATCGATTGCTTTATTTGTGCATATTATTCAGATTTAGGCTAACATTTGACATTTATAATCTTGGGGAACGCTTATAAAACGGCAGGCACTGTATTGGACACCTTTTTCAGTCAGGGGGCCTTTCTAGTTATAGACTGAGCCTCATTTTCGCGCCATTAATGCGCAGTTGTTTTTTGAGAGCAGGGCATGCAGATGCATGTGTGAGGATCTAAGAATCTCTGAAAAAGCTTTTAGAAGGCGTCATTTGGTATCGTATTCCCCTCAGGGCTTGGTTGGGTCTTAGCAAAGACTATAGCTGGGACTGTATAGGGGTTAAATTGAAAAACGGCTCCGGTTCCGTTATTTTAAGGGTTAAAGCTCTGAAATTTGGTGTGCAATACTTTTAAGGCTTTAAGACAATGTGGTGATTTTGGTAATTTTTCAACAATTCCTTCATACTTTTTCACATATTCAGTAATAAAGTGTTTTCTGTTTGAAATTTAAAGTGACAGTAACGGTTTTATTTTAAAACGTTTTTTGTGCTTTGTTGACAAGTTTAAGCCTGTTTAACATGTCTGTACCTTCAGATAAGCTATGTACTATATGTATGAAAGCCAATGTGTCTCCCCATTTAAATTTATGTGATAATTGTGCCATAGCGTCCAAACAAAGTAAGGACAGTACTGCCACAGATAATGATATTGCCCAAGATGATTCCTCAAATGAGGGGAGTAAACATGATACTACATCATCTCCTACTGTGTCTACACCAGTTTTGCCCATGCAGGAGGCCCCTAGTACATCTAGTGCGCCAATACTTATTACCATGCAACAATTAACGGCTGTAATGGATAACTCCATAGCAAATCTTTTATCCAAAATGCCTACTTATCAGAGAAAGCGCGATTGCTCTGTTTTAAACACTGAAGAGCAAGAGGACGCTGATGATAATTGTTCTGTCATACCCTCACACCAATCTGAAGGGGCCATGAGGGAGTTTTTGTCTGATGGAGAAATTTCAGATTCAGGAAAAATTTCTCATCAAGCTGAACCTGATGTTGTGACATTTAAATTTAAATTAGAACATCTCCGTGCACTGCTTAAGGAGGTGTTATCTACTCTGGATGATTGTGACAATTTGGTCATTCCAGAGAAATTATGCAAGATGGACAGGTTCCTAGAGGTTCCGGTGCCCCCCAACGCTTTTCCTATACCCAAGCGGGTGGCGGACATAGTAAATAAGGAGTGGGAAAAACCCGGCATACCTTTTGTTCCTCCCCCTATATTTAAGAAATTATTTCCTATGGTCGACCCCAGAAAGGACTTATGGCAGACAGTCCCCAAGGTCGAGGGGGCAGTTTCTACTCTAAACAAACGCACTACAATTCCTATTGAAGATAGTTGTGCTTTCAAAGATCCTATGGATAAAAAATTGGAAGGTTTGCTTAAAAAGATTTTTGTACAGCAAGGCTACCTTCTACAACCAATTTTATGCATTGTTCCTGTCACTACAGCAGCGTGGTTCTGGTTCGAGGAACTAGAAAAGTCGCTCAGTAGAGAAACTCCATATGAGGAGGTTATGGACAGAGTTCACACACTTAAATTGGCTAACTCTTTTATTTTAGATGCCGCTTTGCAATTAGCAAGATTAGCGGCGAAAAATTCAGGGTTTGCTATCGTGGCGCGCAGAGCGCTTTGGCTAAAGTCTTGGTCAGCGGATGTGTCATCCAAGACAAAATTGCTTAACATCCCTTTCAAAGGTAAAACTTTATTTGGACCTGATTTGAAAGAGATTATTTCAGACATCACTGGGGGAAAGGGCCACGCCCTTCCACAGGATAGGTCTTTTAAGGCTAAAAATAAGCCTAATTTTCGTCCCTTTCGCAGAAATGGACCAGTCTCTAATTCTGCATCCTCTAAGCAAGAGGGTAATGCCTCACAACCCAAACCAGCCTGGAAACCAATGCAAGGCTGGAACAAGGGTAAGCAGGCCAAGAAGCCTGCCACTGCTAACAAAACAGCATGAAGGAGTAGCCCCCGATCCGGGACCGGATCTGGTGGGGGGCAGACTCTCTCTCTTTGCTCAGGCTTGGGCAAGAGATGTTCAGGATCCTTGGGCGCTAGAAATAGTTTCTCAAGGTTATCTCCTGGAATTCAAGGAACTACCCCCAAGGGGAAGGTTCCACAAGTCTCACTTATCATCAAACCAAATAAAGAGACAGGCATTCTTACATTGTGTAGAAGACCTGTTAAAGATGGGAGTGATACACCCAGTTCCAATAAAGGAACAAGGAATGGGATTTTATTCCAATCTGTTCGTAGTTCCCAAAAAAGAGGGAACGTTCAGACCAATTTTGGATATGAAGATCCTAAACAAATTTCTCAGGGTACCATCGTTCAAAATGGAAACTATTCGAACGATTCTACCTACCATCCAGGAAAGTCAATTTATGACTACCGTGGACCTAAAGGATGCGTACCTACATATTCCTATCCACAAAGAACATCATCAGTTCCTAAGGTTCGCTTTTCTGGACAAACATTACCAGTTTGTGGCTCTCCCATTCGGATTAGCCACTGCTCCAAGGATTTTCACAAAGGTGCTAGGGTCCCTTCTAGCGGTTCTAAGACCAAGGGGCATTGCAGTAGTACCTTACTTGGACGACATTCTAATACAAGCGTCGTCCCTGTCAAAAGCAAAGGCTCATACGGACATCGTTCTAGCCTTTCTCGCATCTCACGGATGGAAGGTGAACAAAGAAAAGAGTTCTCTGTCCCCGTCAACAAGAGTTCCCTTCTTGGGAACAATAATAGATTCCTTAGAAATGAGGATTTTTCTGACAGAGGTCAGAAAATCAAAACTTCTAAGCTCTTGTCAAGTGCTTCATTCTGTTCCTCGTCCTTCCATAGCGCAGTGCATGGAAGTAGTAGGATTGATGGTTGCAACAATGGACATAGTTCCTTTTGCACGAATTCATTTAAGACCATTACAACTGTGCATGCTCAAACAGTGGAATGGGGATTATACAGACTTGTCTCCAATGATTCAAGTAGATCAAAAGACCAGAGATTCACTCCGTTGGTGGCTGACCCTGGACCATCTGTCCCAGGGAATGAGCTTCCGCAGACCAGAGTGGGTCATTGTCACGACCGACGCCAGTCTAGTGGGCTGGGGTGCGGTCTGGGAATCCCTGAAAGCTCAGGGTCTATGGTCTCGGGAAGAGTCTCTTCTCCCGATAAACATTCTGGAACTGAGAGCGATATTCAATGCTCTCAGAGCATGGCCTCAACTAGCAAAGGCCAAATTCATAAGGTTCCAATCAGACAACATGACGACTGTTGCATATATCAATCATCAGGGGGGAACAAAGAGTTCCCTGGCGATGAAAGAAGTGACCAAAATAATTCAATGGGCGGAGGATCACTCCTGCCACTTGTCTGCGATCCACATCCCAGGAGTGGAAAATTGGGAAGCGGATTTTCTGAGTCGTCAGACATTTCATCCGGGGGAGTGGGAACTCCATCCGGAAATCTTTGCCCAAATAACTCAATTATGGGGCATTCCAGACATGGATCTGATGGCGTCTCGTCAGAACTTCAAGGTTCCTTGCTACGGGTCCAGATCCAGGGATCCCAAGGCGACTCTAGTAGATGCACTAGTAGCACCTTGGACTTTCAACCTAGCTTACGTATTCCCACCGTTTCCTCTCATTCCCAGGCTGGTAGCCAGGATCAATCAGGAGAGGGCCTCGGTGATCTTGATAGCTCCTGCGTGGCCACGCAGGACTTGGTATGCAGACCTGGTGAATATGTCATCGGCTCCACCATGGAAGCTACCTTTGAGACAGGACCTTCTTGTTCAGGGTCCATTCGAACATCCAAATCTGGTTTCCCTCCAACTGACGGCTTGGAGATTGAACGCTTGATTCTATCAAAGCGTGGGTTTTCAGATTCTGTGATAGATACTCTGGTTCAGGCCAGAAAACCTGTAACTAGAAAGATTTACCATAAAATATGGAAAAAATATATCTGTTGGTGTGAATCCAAAGGATTCCCATGGAATAAGATAAAAATTCCTAAGATTCTCTCCTTTCTACAAGAAGGTTTGGAGAAAGGATTATCTGCAAGTTCTCTAAAGGGACAGATCTCTGCTTTATCTGTCTTACTACACAAAAGACTGGCAGCTGTGCCAGATGTTCAAGCATTTGTTCAGGCTCTGGTTAGGATCAAGCCTGTTTACAGACCTTTGACTCCTCCCTGGAGTCTAAATCTAGTTCTTTCAGTTCTTCAAGGGGTTCCGTTTGAACCTTTACATTCCATAGATATTAAGTTACTATCTTGGAAAGTTTTGTTTTTGGTTGCAATTTCTTCTGCTAGAAGAGTTTCAGAGTTATCTGCTCTGCAGTGTTCTCCTCCTTATCTGGTGTTCCATGCAGATAAGGTGGTTTTACGTACTAAGCCTGGTTTTCTTCCTAAAGTTGTTTCTAACAAAAATATTAACCAGGAGATAGTTGTACCTTCTTTGTGTCCGAATCCAGTTTCAAAGAAGGAACGTTTGTTACACAATTTGGACGTTGTCCCTGCTCTAAAGTTCTATTTAGAGGCTACTAAAGATTTCAGACAAACATCTTCCTTGTTTGTTGTTTATTCTGGTAAAAGGAGAGGTCAAAAAGCGACTTCTACCTCTCTTTCCTTTTGGCTTAAAAGCATTATCCGATTGGCTTATGAGACTGGCGGACGGCAGCCTCCTGAAAGAATCACAGCTCACTCCACTAGGGCTGTGGCTTCCACATGGGCCTTCAAGAACGAGGCTTCTGTTGACCAGATATGTAAGGCAGCGACTTGGTCTTCACTGCACACTTTTGCCAAATTTTACAAATTTGATACTTTTGCTTCTTCGGAGGCTATTTTTGGGAGAAAGGTTTTGCAAGCTGTGGTGCCTTCCGTTTAGGTAACCTGATTTGCTCCCTCCCTTCATCCGTGTCCTAAAGCTTTGGTATTGGTTCCCACAAGTAAGGATGACGCCGTGGACCGGACACACCAATGTTGGAGAAAACAGAATTTATGCTTACCTGATAAATTACTTTCTCCAACGGTGTGTCCGGTCCACGGCCCGCCCTGGTTTTTTAATCAGGTCTGATGAATTTTTTTCTCTAACTACAGTCACAAAGGTACCATATGGTTTCTCCTATATATATTCCTCCTGTCCGTCGGTCGAATGACTGGGGTGGGCGGAGCCTAGGAGGGACCATGTGACCAGCTTTGCTGGGACTCTTTGCCATTTCCTGTTGGGGAAGAGAATATCCCACAAGTAAGGATGACGCCGTGGACCGGACACACCGTTGGAGAAAGTAATTTATCAGGTAAGCATAAATTCTGTTTTTATTTACTTTTCACAACAGGGGAGAGCAAGCTAGTGGCAGACACTGCACTAATTGGCTAAAATGCAAGTCAAAAGATAATAACTAGAAGTCATGTGATTAGGGGCGGTCAGAAGATGCTTAGATACAAGTTAGTCACAGAAATAAAAAGTGTATTAATATAACAGTGTTGGTTATGCAAAACTGGGGAATGGGTAATAAAGGGATTATCTATCTTTTTAAACAACAAAAATTCTGGTGTTGACTGTCCCTTTAAGTACATATCATACTCCAGTAACTAGTTATCTACATAACATACTCCAGTGACTAGTTATGTAAATATCATACTCCAGTGACTAGTTATGTACATATCAAACTCCATTGACTAGTTATGTACATATCTTACTCCAGTGACTAGTTATGTACATATCATACTCCAATGACTAGTAATATACATATCATACTCCAGTGACTAGTTATGTACATATCATACTCCAGGGACTAGTTAAGTACATATCATACTCCAGTAACTAGTTATCTACATAACATACTCCAGTGACTAGTTATATACATATCATACTCCAGTGACTAGTTATGTACATATCAAACTCCAGTGACTAGTTATGTACATATCATACTCCAATGACTAGTTATGTACTGTACATATCAAACTCCAGTGACTAGTAATGTACATATCATACTACAGTGATTATTTATGTACATAACATACTCCAGTGACTAGTTATGTACATTTCATACTACAGTGACTGGTTATGTACATAACATACCCCAGTTAATAGTTATGTACATAACATACTCCAGTGACTAGTTATGTACATAACATACTCCAGTGACTGGTTATGTACATAGCATACCCCAGTGATTAGTTATGTACATATCATACTCCAGTGACTAGTTAAGTGCATATCATACTCCAGTAACTAGTTTCAGAAAAATAAAAAAGAAAGGACAGAGGTATCGTGTGGCACACTAAGTGTGAGAATCTAGATAACCATAATGGAGGTGAGCTACAGGACCCGTAACACATAAAATATAACCTTTATTGTTTATTAATTAAAATCAAACTAATACAGATTAAAATAGGGTATACAACACATACATTCACAATATCTTGACCCAGTAACGTTAAATTGGATTGGTGATGTTGGTCCTCCTAAGGTATCAACAATCAGTTCAGTATCTATAAACTACATGAAGGTATCCTGTCATTACTATCCAAGTGTACAGATAGAGGTTTCGGACACACTAAAGACAATCTAGCATAAGACTTATAATTATTCAAAATAGGATAACGTTGCTGGTCCTGGAGAATTGTAACCAGGTATGAGTTTATATAGGAGTTTAAATTGAAAAAAATCCAAAATACTAGCACTACCTGACTTGGATATAAACTAATTATATAGAGGTGTATAATCTGTAATACATTTGACTTCTATATATAAATATAGGAAAAAACCTAATTCAAATGTATATATAGAAGTCAAATTTATGACAGATTATAGATCTCAATATTCAATGAGATCAGAATGTTTGTAATTATTATAATATGACAAAGATTTATAAACAAAAGGCTGATATAATCGGGTATGTGAAATACACTTTATCATAATAATGGCAGAGATCAAATAATGTTCCACTTGACATATGTATACTCTTTTAAATATGACATACTGGTATTACCATTCATATGCATCAGTACAACTATGCAATAATAGTGTTCTATTGGTGTTACTACTTTAAATATATATACGGATAAAGTGAGTAGAAATTGTGTTGAAAGTATTTTGGATCTAATAGATATGCACAATAATATGATTATAAATAGGGAGTTTGTCACGCCAGTATACTCCAGACATCTAACAAATGTGAGACTCAAATAACAAGTATAGACTTTACCTCTTTTTCTATATATTGTATAGTCTAACTAGTGATCCGTGTATAAACATATGCCTTTAAAAGAAAAGAACAATATATATAAAAATATTTCATCTAAATAACCCATTCCTTCTACAGACCCACTCCTCCTACTAACAGACAGGGTGGTAATACATCTATGCCTGTCTAGGTTAGGGATCGTATTTTGACACTCTGATTACAGCATATTTCTATTTGTCTCATATAGTTATTTACCTTACATCTGTGTCCTGAATATGATTGGTCACTGACCACACACCCTCTTGCTGTATGAATAGGAACATGCGAGAATGTAACTCCACCACGTCACAGCCGCACTGTGATTGGCGGCTGGGATCAGATGACCGGGATACACCCCCTCCCGGAATGGCTGACGTTGGCTTTAAAGTGAGCATTGTGAAGGACGTTCTGCACCTTTGATAAAGCTGTTGGCGAAACGCGCATCAGGCGTTCGCACTGCTTCTCTCAATATAATATTTAAATAACATGTTGGCCTTAATTGGCATTAGCGTTTAGCTAGTGGTTTATATAGAAAATATATCAGTGTTTCGTATAATCCCCCACATAGTAGGGATATAGTGGGTTAAATGTAAAGGGCCATGGTGGCATCTGCACGGTATTATTTAACAGTGCTGTCATATTGTAATACCCACACCTACACCTTAGATCTATAATTAGAGCTACATACGATTCATGATATACCACATAAACAGGCTGACACACACTGAGAAGGATTATTGATAGGAACTACAGGGAATTTATCCCTCAATGAGAGCGTTAATTGTGTACCTACGAGAGTGTTTCTCTTTTAAACACACTTTCTATTTTTCCTCTATCTAAATATTAGGTGACACTTTGACATCCTTGGTATATACCTACACTTTTTATTTGAAACATAGATTACCTTGTAGGGGTTCCTGGTGGACCACACACTACCTGCATATTCCCTACCTGACCCTAGAATATTTGGATTGGTTACATAGGTGATTATACACCTCTATATAATTAGTTTATATCCAAGTCAGGTAGTGCTAGTATTTTGGATTTTTTTCCATTTTGAACCTCTATATAAACTCATACCTGGTTACAATTCTCCAGGACCAGCAACGTTATCCTATTTTGAATAATTATAAGTCTTATGCTAGATTGTCTTTAGTGTGTCCGAAATCTCTATCTGTACACTTGGATAGTAATGACAGGATACCTTCATGAAGTTTATAGATACTGAACTGATTGTTGATACCTTAGGAGGACCAACATCACCAATCCAATTTAACGTTACTGGGTCAAGATATTGTGAATGTATGTGTTGTATACCCTATTTTAATCTGCATTATTCTGATTTAAATTAATAAACAATAAAGGTTATATTTTATGTGTTACGGGTCCTCTAGCTCACCTCCATTATGGTTATCTAGATTATCACCCTTAGTGTGCCACACAATACCTATTTCCTTTCTTTTTACTTTTTCTGATACTTTAAACCCGGTATACATTCACTGCCCATCAGGGATACATATGCTTACCCTGTAGGGATATTCTGAGAATTCTAGCCTGTTCCCCTTGCAAACGCCTCCAATAGAGGGGAGTATATCTCTAAACTATTTCCAGTAACTAGTTAGCTACATTACATACTCCAGTGACTAGTTATGTACATATCATACTCCAGTGACTAGATGTGTACATATCACACTCCAGTGACTAGTTATGTACATATCATACTCCAGTGACTAGATGTGTACATATCACACTCCAGTGACTAGTTATGTACATATCATACTCCATTGACTAGTAATGTACATAACATATCCCAGTGAATAGTTATGTACATAACATATCCCAGTGACTAGTTATGTACATATCATACTCCAGTGACTTGTTATGTACATATCATACTCTAGTGACTAGTTATGTACATATCATACTCCAGGGACTAGTTATGTACATCACATAGCCCAGTGAATAGTTATGTACATAACATATCCCAGTGACTAGTTATGTACATATCATACTTCAGTGACTAGTTATGTACATAACATACTCCAGTGACTAGTTATGTACATATCATACTCCAGTGACTAGTTATGTACATAACATAGCCCAGTGAATAGTTATGTACATATCACACTCCAGTAACCAGCTATCTACATATCATACTTGAGTATCTAGTTATGTACATATCATACTCCAGTGAATAGTTATGTACATATCATACTCCAGTGAATAGTTATGTACATATCACACTCCAGTAACCAGCTATCTACATATCATACTTGAGTATCTAGTTATGTACATATCATACTCCAGTGAATAGTTATGTACATATCATACTCCAGTGACTAGTTATGTACATAACATAGCCCAGTGAATAGTTATGTACATATCATACTCCAGTAACCAGTTATGTACATATCATACTCCAGTAACTAGTTATGTACAGGTGGCCCTCGTTTTACAACGGTTCAATTTAAACCGTTTCAGAATAACAACCTTTTTTTCCAGTCATGTGACTGCTATTGAAAAGCATTGAGAAGCCGTGCATTTAATAAAATAGCCAGTAGGTGGAGCTGTCCGCTTCTGTTGCAGCAAAGCCAAGCAAGCTGAAATGAATCAGTTTAACCAGACCTGAGCTATCGAGCATATTTCAAAGGAACAAGATCTTCCTGTCTATAAATCAGTCCAGATTGGAATGCATAGAAAGAACTGTTTGCAGAAAAATGCAAGTGAAGTCTGTGTTGTGTGATTATTTTATTAGGTTTATAATGCTGTTTAGCATTTAAAGTCTTCATTTCAAAGCTTTAAAAATAATGTATTAGGTGTTACCTATGACAATTTTGAGAGGGGCCTGGAACCTATCTCCCTCACTTCCCATTGACTTACATTATAAACTGGGTTTCAATTTACAACGGTTTCAACGATTTACAACCATTCCTTCTGGAACCAAACCCCGGCGTAAACTGAGGACTACCTATACATATCATAAAAAAATGTAAAACCCCACATTTGTAAGTATAATCTCCGTTTAACAAAGATAAATATTTAATTCAAACAATTTAAAAACTGTTTAGATTTTCTATTGATACCCTATCCTCATTAGATCATAAATAAATTCTTTGTCACATATTGCCACCAAACAAATGAATGAATCATGCTGCTTCAGCCTAAAACTCAGCCGGTCATTGAAATAAATGGTCTGTATGATACATAATGTAATCAGCTTTACTCTGAGACTCAGACAGGCTTCTCATTTCCTTTCATTATTGTATTGCGCCAGAACACTACATTAAGGCTATGCATTTTAATAACCCGCAACTCCATCTCTCTCATTCTCACTTTACCAACTGTCCTTATATTAGAGGATTAATTACTAAGTCCTCAGGGTATAATGAATCCTAGGAAAGATTTCCATTGATCCATGAAGTTTTCTCAGCTCCATCTAAATAAGAAATAACTTTAATTATATGTGTCTGATGTGTTTATCTACATAATATACACATGAGATGAGCTCTACCCACACACTTCAACTGTACTTATCAATCAGCATAATATCTACTATGCTTAAAGGCAAAGCATGGTGATAATAATTAGCTGTTGATGGGTATTTTTAATTACCAGTGCCTGATTTTGATCTTTGAATTTGTGTTTAATTAAGGTTTTTTTTCTAAACTTTCACTAATAAGAAGAGCAATATTTTCATCTTCTTTTAAGACCATGCAGTTAATTGAATTAATTTATTAAAGAGTAACAATCTAAGCAAGCTTACAGATAAACATCACTGGTGAAAGCAAAGGTTAATAACTTTGTAAGGGAAGGTCTAATTGCACCTATTCACAGAAATCATACAGGCTGTACAATCATTCTACGTATACAAAGTTACCTATTTAATTAAAAGAAAGAAACACTGGGTAGTTTGAAGCTAAAATCAGAGCCTTCAGCCCTGAAATCAGTACACTATTCTGATGAATGTCTGAGCTTTATTACAAGGATAGAAAGCCAGGGCAAGTGGTCCAGTATGAGGTCAAGACAGGCCCAAGGTTTCAGCATAGAGCTTACAAGCTAAAAAGCAAGAAAAAAGGTACTAGCAGAAAGCTGAGACAATTTACAGAATTATAGGTCACACGCTAGAATTACTTGTTAAAGTTCAAAGTGTATACAAGTAATACAGTATGGATACATAAAATTCATGACTGACTGGATTTCATGCTTTGCTGTGACAGATCTTTGAATGGTTAACCCTTTGGTGAGTTTGTGATGGGTTTACTCTACTTCAGTTGCTTATAAGGGCTTGATTTATCAATCAAGGATGAACATGAGCACTGCCCGAATTTGATATTGCACACGAGGGCTATTTTGCGCTCATGTGCAACACCACCCCCTGCCAGTGCACAGCCAATCACGCACGGGAAGGAGCTGTCAATCTCCCGGTCGAACGAGATCGGGGAAATTGAAATTCTCCACTAAGAGGTGGAGAAGAGGGTAGGAAGCAGTGAGCGGTCTGAGAACCTGCAGTTGAAGGGAGGAGAAGGGCTTGATAATTAATAAATAGATCCCTAAGTGTTGTTAAAGGGACGGTTAAATAAAAATTAAACTTTCATGATTCAGATAGTGCATGCAATTTTAAACAACTTTCCCTTTTACTTTTTTCATCAAATTTGCTTTGTTCTTTTGGTATTATTTTGTTGTGATAGCTAAACCTAAGTAGGTTCAAACAGATTTTTAAACCGTTGAGGCCGCCTCTTATCTCAGTGTATTTTGACAGTTTTTCACAGCTAGACAGTGCTAGTTTGTGTGTGTCATATAGATAAACATTGTGCATTTATGAGTCGGCACTGATTGGCTAAAATGAAAGTCTGTCAAAAGAACTGAGATAAGGGGCAGTCTGCAGATGCTTAGATACAAGGTAATCAGAGGTAAAAAGTGCATTAATATAACAGTTTTGGTTATGCAAAACTAGGTAATGGGTAATAAAGGGATTATCTATCTTTTTAAACAATAAAAATGTTTTAGTAGACTGTCCCTTTTATGTGAAGTTTCCAGCCAGTGCTCAGAAAAAAACCCAATAACTTATTTTATAATAATAACAAGACAAAGGGGAGTGATCCCTCAATTACTGGAAAAAGGCGAGAAATCTCTTTTCTCCCAACTGACCTTGTTGTCTAAATTATAGAAAGAAGTGACTCGTTGGGAGTGTGCTTAGAGCATATTACAACATTTGTATCAAAGAAAAGGACCCTATTAAGAGAATAGGGAAAGGATGCTCTTTCTACACATAGAATATATATATTTCCACTTAAAATGTAACTTTTACTTGTTATGGTTAAAAAGGCAGCAGAGATAGAGATTATATCTAGCGTGCCAGAAAGATTTGTTAAAATCACAACTCTGTAATTGTGACTTGTGTAAAATGCAAATTTATAGTTGTCTATCACGTATGAGGGTATGGTTTTACCCCTATCCCGCTGCTCACGGACCCCGCCGCAACTAAATAAAGTTATTAAACCCGCCTCTCCCGGAGCCCACTGCCACTCTAATAAACTTATTAACCCCTATCCTACCACTCCCGGTGCCCAGCGCCACCTACATTAAACTTATTAACCCCTAATCTGCCGCCCCCTACACCGCCACCACCTATATTATACTTATTAACCCCTAATCTGCCGCCCCCTACACCACCGCCACCTACATTATACGTATTAACCCCTAATCTGCCGTCCCCCACACGCCGCCACCTACATTTTACTTATTAACCCCTAATCTGCCGTCCCCAATGTCACCGTCACTATATTAAATTTATTAACCCCTAAACCTAAGTCTAACCCTAATTATTATTATTATTATTATCGGTTATTTGTAGAGCGCCAACAGATTCTGCAGCGCTATTAACAAAGGCGGAGTACCAAAAAAAACAGTTATAGGGATCAAATGGGTAGAGGGCCCTGCCAAGAGTTGCACTGTTGTAGTCAGCTCTTGAGAAGGTGATCAACAAACAGCTGGACTCTGAAGCTTACATGCTAGGGGGGTTCAGGGGATAGCAATGGAGGAGAGGAACTGGTATAAAGTAAGGTTAGCGTAGGTTGTATGCATCCCTGAACAGTAGAGTCTTTAGGGAGCACTTGAAGCTTTTAAAACTAGAAGAGAGTCTTGTGGAGCGAGGCAGAGAGTTCCACAAGATGGGAGCCAGTCTGGAGAAGTCCTGTAAACGGGAGTGTGATGAGGTGATAAGAGAGGAGGAGAGTAGGAGGTCTTGAGCAGAGCGAAGGGGAAGGGAAGGAGAGTATCTGGAGACAAGATCTAGGGGGGAGCATTGCAGTTGAGGGCTTTGTATGTCAGAGTGAGAATTTTGTGTTTGATCCTAGAGGCAAGAGGAAGCCAGTGAAGAGATTGGCAGAGAGGTGCAGCAGATGAAGAGCGACTTGTAAGGAAGATGAGTCTGGCAGAGGCATTCATTAAGGATTGTAAAGGAGCTAGGCGGTAGGTGGGGAGACCAGAGAGGACAGAGTTGCAGTAATCGTGGCGGGAGAGGATGAGAGAGTGGATTAAAATCGTGTCTTGTGTAAGGAAGTGTCTAATTTTAGAGATGTTTTTAAGGTGGAAGCGGCAGGCTTTAGCCAAAGACTGAATGTGAGGAGTGAAAGAAAGATCTGAGTCAAATGTGACCCCGAGACATCGGGCATGCGGGGTAGGGGTAATGATGGAGTTGTCGACAGTTATAGAGAGATTGGGGGTGGAGAGTTTTGAAGAAGGGGGGAAAATAAGGAGCTCAGTTTTGGAGAGATTTAGCTTGAGGTAGTGAGAGGACATCCAGTTGGAGATGTGAGAAAGACAGTTAGTGACACGGGTTAGCAAGGAATGAGAAAGGTCTGGTGCAGAGAAGTAGATTTGGGTGTCATCAGCATACAAATGATATTGTAAACCATGGGACTTTATTAGGGAACCTAGTGATGACGTGTAGATTGAGAAGAGAAGGGGACCGAGGACAGAGCCTTGAGATACTCCGACAGAAAGTGGTGACGGGGCAGAGGAATCCCCAGAGAAGGCTACACTAAAGGTACGGTTTGACAGGTAGTAAGAGAACCACGAGAGGGCTGTGTCACATATGCCGAAGGATTGGAGGGTTTGGAGCAAGAGAGGGTGGTCAACAGTGTCAAAGGCTCCGGACAGATCAAGGAGAATAAGCAGAGAGAAGTGGCCTTTTGATTTTGCTGTAAGTAGGTCGTTGGTAACCTTAACAATTGCTGTTTCTGTGGAGTGATGGGGACGAAATCCAGATTGCAATGGGTCAAGGAGGGAGTTTATTGTAAGGAAATGGGAAAGGCGTGCATAAGCTAGTTTTTCGAGAAGCTTTGATGCAAGAGGGAGGAGGGAAATAGGGCGGTAGTTGGATGGGGAGGTAGGATCAAGGGAAGGTTTTTTGAGGATAGGTGTGACCAGTGCATGTTTCAGCAATGAGGGAAATATACCGGTGCTGAAGGAGAGGTTGAAAGTGTGTGTGAGTATAGGGGTAAGGGTGGCAGAGAGGGAGGGGAGTAGCTGTGAGGGAATAGGGTCAAGGGGACAGGTAGTGAGGTGAGAGCGCAGTATAAGTGCCGAAACTTCTTCCTCAGTAACAGGGGAGAATGAGCTAAGTTTAAGGTTATGTGGGTTGTGGTTGATTGAGAGCATTTGAGGGGGTGAGGGAATAGAATTATGTTGAGAGCTGATTTCATTTCTGATGGAGTTGATTTTGTTATTGAAGTGGTTGGCAAAGTCTTGAGCTGACAGAGAAGTTGTATTAGGAGGTGGGGGAGGGCGGAGAAGAGTATTGAAAGTGGAGAACAAACGTTTTGGGTTTGAAGAAAGATTAGAGATAAGAGTAGAGAAGTAGTGTTGCTTATGGAAATTAAGGGAAGAGTAGTAGGAGTTCAAGATAAATTTGTAGTGTTGAAAATCAGCTGAACTCCTAGATTTTCTCCAGTGCCACTCAGCAGTACGGGAACATCTGCGTAGGTATCGTGTCAGTGGAGTATGCCAGGGCTGAGGATGAGTGTTTGATTTCCGAGCTATGGTAAGAGGGGCGAGATTGTCAAGGACGGATGTAAGGGTGGAATTATAATGGCAGATAGATTGGTCAGGGCATGAAAAGGAGGAGAAGGATGAGAGGAGAGGTTTGATGGAATTAGAAAGCTGTTGTTGATCTAATGACGTAATGCTTCTGTGAAGTTTGGTGTGAGGAGCAGAAGGAGGGAGAGTTGTAGGGAGGGATGATATGTTGCAAGTAAGGAGATGGTGGTCAGAAAGAGGAAAGGGGGAGTTTGTGAAGTTTGAGAGGGTGCATCGATAGCTAAAGATCAGGTCAAGGGAGTGACCATCTTTGTGAGTGGGAGAATCAGTCCATTGTGACAAACCAAATGAGGAAGTGAGTTGCAGAAGTTGTTTTGCAGAGGAGGCAGTGGGATTGTCAAGAGGGATGTTGAAGTCACCAAGAATGAGGGAAGGGGTGTCTGAGGAATGGAAATAAGGTAGCCATGCAGCCAAGTGATCTAGAAATTGAGTTGAGGAGCCAGGAGGATGGTATATGACTGCGACACGTATAGAAAGAGGAGAGAATAAGCGAATCATGTGGGTTTCAAATGAAGAAAATGTGAGGGAAGAGATGGGGTGTATTTGTTGAAAGGTGCAATGAGAGGAAAGTAAAATACCAACACCACCTCCTTGTCTATTACCAGACCTAGGAGTGTGGCTGAAGTGGAGACCCCCATGTGACAGAGCAGCAGTGGATGCTGTGTCTAGGGGAGAGAGCCAGGTTTCTGTTAGGGCCAGAAGGTTGAGGGAGCGGGAGATAAAGAGGTCATGTATAGAAGTAACCCTTAAATATAATTACAATAAATCTAAATAAAACCTACTATTAATAACTAAATAATTCCGATTTAAAACAAAATACTTATCTATAAAATAAAACCTAAGCTAGCTACAATATAACTAATAGTTACATTGTAGCTAGCTTAGGATTTATTTTTATTTTACAGGCAAGTTTGTATTTATTTTAACGAGGTAGAATAGTTACTAAATAGTTACTAACTATTTAATAACTACTTAGCTAAAATAAATACAAAAGTACCTGTAAAATAAAACCTAACCTAAGTTACACTAACATCTAACACTACAGTATAATTAACTAAATGACCTAAATTAAATACAATTAAATAAATTATATACAATTATCTAAAGTACAAAAACAAAAATTACAGAAAATAAAAAACAAATTACAAGATATTTAAACTAATTACACCTAATCTAATAGCCCTATCAAAATAAAAAAAAGCCCCCCCAAAATAAAAAAAAACCCTAGCCTTAACTAAACTACCAATAGCCCTTAAAAGGGCCTTTTGCGGGGCATTGCCCCAAAGAAATAAGCTCTTTTACCTGTAAAAAAAAATACAAACAACCCCTTTTTTCCGATTGGCTGATAGAATTCTATCAGCCAATCGGAATCTAAGGGACGCCATCTTGGGTGATGTCAACCTTCATTCTTCTTTAGTTGTAGAAAGGAAGAGGATGCTCTGCGTCGGATGTCTTGAAGATGGAGCCGCTCCGCACCGGATGGATGAAGATAGAAGATGCCGTCTGGATGAAGACTTCTGCAGGCTTGGATGAAGACTTTGGCCACTTCGTTGAGGACTTCTCCCGGCTTCTTGGAGGATGGACGTCGGATCTTCAAAACTGTAAGTAAATCTTCTGGGGTTAGTGTTAGGATTTTTTTAAGGGTTTATTGGGTGGGTTTTAGCTTTAGATTAGGCCTGCAATAGAGCTAAATGCCCTTTTAAGGGCAATGCCCATCCAAATGCCCTTTTCAGGGCAATGGGGAGCTTAGGTTTTTTTAAATTATCTTTTTATTTGGGGGGGTTGGTTGTGTGGGTGGTGGGTTTTACTGTTGGGGGGTTGTTTGTAATATTTCTTTACAGGTAAAAGAGCTGATTACTTTGGGGTAATGCCCCGCAAAAAGCCCTTTTAAGGGCTATTTGTAGTTTATTGTAGGCTAGGGGTTTTTTTTTATTTTGAGGGGGCTTTTTCATTTTCATAGGGACCTTAGATTAGGTGTAATTAGTTAAAATCTTTGATAATTTCTTTTTTATTTTTTGCAACTTAGTGTTTATTTTTTTGTGTAACTTACTGTTTGTTATTTTTTGTAACAGTTAGTTTTTTGTAACTTTGTAATTTTTTAGTATAGAATTAAATTATTTGAGTAGGGTTAGGTGTTTAAATAAATAATATAATTATTTTAATTTGTAATTTTATGTAATTTTAGTATAAAAGTTAGGTTAGATTAATTATTAATTTAATATAGTTTAATGTAATTTTATTATAATAGTTAGAATAGGTTAATTAGTAGTTTAATATAGTTTAATTTAAATCTAAAGGTAATTTTACATTTATTATAAGATAGGGATGAGTTAATATTTAATGTACAGTTAGCGGGTTGTTAGGTTTAGGGGTTAATAAGTTAATTTAGTTTATGGCGATGTGGGGGGCTGGCGGTTTAGGGGTTAATACATTTATTTAGTTGCGGTGGGCTCCGGGAGCGGCAGGATAGGGGTTAATACTTTTATGTAGGTGGCGGCGGTGTTGGGGCGGCAGATTAGGGGTTAATAAGTATAATGTAGGTGGCGGCAGTGTAGGGGGGCAGATTAGGGGTTAATAAGTATAATGTAGGTGGCGGCGGTGTAGGGGGGTCAGATTAGGGGTTAATAAGTATAATGTCGGGGCAGCAGATTAGGGGTGTTTAGACTTGGGGTACATGTTAGGGTGTTAGGTGTAAACGTAACTTTTATTCTTCCAAAGGAATCAATTGGATATCGGGCAGCAGCGAACATGAGCTTTCGCTGCTTTCAGACTCCCATTGATTCCTATGGCATCCGCCGCCTCAAGGGCGGTGGATTGAAAACCAGGTACGCTGGGCTGGAATAGTGCCGAGCGTACCTGGTAGACATTTGTTAACTAGCAAAAGTAGTCAGATTGTGCCGAATTTGCATTCGGAACATCTGTAGTGATGTAAGCATCGATCTGTGTCGGACTGAGACCGGTGGATCGTATGTTACGTCACAAAATTCTACTTTTGCCGGTCTGTAGGCTTTGATAACTAAGGAGAATCAAGCTCACCACAATTATGCTGCGGAATTCCAGCGTATTTGCGGTTGACGGCTTGATAAGTAGATGCCTATGTGTATAAAGTTGCTGTTAAATAGCCTTGATTGATTAGTTAAGGGTGTATGCATGAGTATATTATTTGCTGGTACTACTATCATTATTTGTTGATGGTGTTGTCAAACCTTATCGTAAAGGTGCGTGCAGGGGGCAACGATGCTGATGATGTTATAGAAAATATACTTAATATTCTGTCTAAAGGTTAGGATTGGTATTTATATGATTAATGTAACTAAAAATAGCAGGAGTGGGTCGTGGGGATTGTGAAAAGTGAATATACTGTTTTTGACAAAAATAAGTGTTAGGGTTAATGCTGCATTGTGAGGCAATAATTAAAACGTGAAATAACGTGAATTATTGATGTAGCTAGAAAAAGTACTGTGATTTGATATACATGCCTGTGTTGATAGTTGGAAACATTACCAGATGCCACTAAATAACTTTTTTTTAATTATATAAACTTGTTGTGCAATATAGTGAATCAAAAGTAACAAGGCTGAAAAAATCCTAGAAATAATATAATACCAGTGCTTAATCCTCTTGCTGAGGGTGAGAAGGGCATAGGTATACATACTATGCATTAATTGCTTGTTATACTTTCCGTTGGATCAGTACTAACATATATCCCATATAAACTGTTAGAAGTTATTAAGATGATTAAGGCTAACAAGATCTACAGATTTCCTCTATTGTATTTTTAAAGAAACACATTGTAGTTAGTTATTGAAGTCATTAAGACCAAAGGGTCTATGTGTTGAGTAAATGAATCCATTTGCATTCCATTTGTAACAGAGTTTGTTTCATATTGCCGCTCCTAATGCCCAAATTAGCTTTTTGAATGACAGCATATTTTAGTAAACTGTCCTTTGAATTGTGATGTAAATGAAAGTGATTGGCTACACTTGTAATAGTTTTGCCAGCTAGTATATCTTTTGGGGCATTGCGAATATTGTGGGAATGTTCCTGTATTCTAATACTGATCTTCCTTGTAGTCATACCTGTGTAAAACAAGTTGCAGGAACATTTTAAAATATATATATTACACCAGTAGTGGAACAGGAGAAATAAGTAGTTAGCTTATGTTTATACTCGTATTTGTCTGTAATTTCCTTGATTTTTCATACTTTTGGGCAGACATTACAAGTACCACAAGGGAACATGCCTGGGTTCTGACTTTCCTTTTTTGGAATGTGCACATAGTGACTTTTTACAAGATTATCTCTCAAGTTTTTAGGTCTCTTGTATCCAATGTCAATCCTTGCACCAATCTGGCTTGCTAACAATTTGTCTTGCGATAGTATATGCCAATTTTTGTTCATGATTTGAATGACTTCAGACATTTGTGGGTTATATGTTGTGATTGTGGTGTTAGCAGACTTTCTCGTTTTGTTTTTAAAGCATGATTTCTTGATTTTTAGGGATCTATTGCTGTAACCTCTGGCTCTTAGCCTAGACATTAATTTGGTTGACTCATTCTTATAATTCCTAACATTGGTGCAATTACGTCTTAATTTTAAGAACTCTCCTTTAGGAATTGCCTTTATTGTGTTATGTGAATGAGCACTTGTGGAATGTAGGAGTGTATTGGTGGCAGTAGGTTTCCTATATAGAGATGTTGCAATAGATCCATCAGACTGTTTATAGATAGGGAGATTGAGAAAGTTGATGTGATGAGAGCTGAAATCATAGGTTAGTGTTAAATTAATGTAATTTATGTTCAATTTTTTTCATGAATTCAAGCAATACATTTTCTGGGCCTTCCCAGATGAAGAAAATGTCATCGATATATCTTATCCAAATCGGTATATATTTTGTGAAATTATCATTGTTATCAGCATGGTCTAATAGAAACGATCCTTTTCGCATACTCTAACAAGGGTTATTTTTCTTTCACTTCAAAATAATCACGCTTTTCATATCAATACGTTCACACTCATTCACTCCTTCTATCAATCAATTTTTGAGAAGCAATACAGAAAGTCTACATATTTCCTTATCCCTTTAAACTCCACCCAAACTAAAATCAGAAGCGTAATCTATTGTAACATATTCTGTCTACTTGTGCACAAACCTCCAACTTTGCATCCTATACGGAACACACAGAGTTAAGTTGTTCCACTCAATAAACTGATTTGTACTGACAGCTCAACGTACCAATATCTTACATTTCCGCTCCACACAATGGACCAATCAGGAGCTCAGTAGGAGGGTTTATCAACCCCATAACAGCTCTAGTCAAAGAGCGTGCCGGACCCCTCTGAGGAAGCGTATAAGTGAAACACGACCGCGTCAGGGGCATCGTGTTTTACTTTTAATCTGCACTCTGTTAATTTTAGACTACCTAAACATTTATATTACTAATGTTGTTGTAATACTTGGGGCACTTTATTGGGGGAAGGATGGGGAAGGGAAATATAGTATATTTGGTGTAAAGAAGTGGCAATACAGGACACAGTTCCTAAATTTTTTTTTTCCCAATTCCACCATACCTTCATATGTGATAGACAACTATAAATTAGCAACTTTGAAGCATTTTACACGAATCACAATTACAGAGTTGTGTTTTTAACTAATCTTTCTGGCACGCTAGATATAATCTCTATCTCTGCTGCCTTTTTAACCATAACCAGTAAAAGTTAAATTTTAAGTGGAAATATATATATTCTATGTGTAGAAAGTGCATCCTTTCCCTATTCTCTTAATAGCGTCATTTTCTTATTTTATAATATTTCTATCAGTAACACACTTGCCCATCTAGGAAACAGCTCAAGCACCTGGTTCCACTTGGTCCTAACATACTGTACATAATATAGGTCCAGCAGAAAGAGCATCTATCTATCTATGTGCCCTATCGATTGACCAATTAGGTGTCTGAGTGCTTCTTTGGCTCCATTAGCAGGACCCTTCCCCATAAAGTAATTCATACCATTTTTGCATGTTATTTCCTCCATAATATAGAAAAGTTTGATAAACTACTAGGAAAGCATTATTTGTATTGTGATTATGAGGATAAGCCAGTAGACCCAGGTAGGGAGATATAAATCCAGATGTTATACAAGGGTGATATAGAAACTTTCGGCTAGATTTGGAGTTTTGTCGGTAACGACCCGAAAAACTAACGCCGGCTTTTTTCTGGCCGCACCATAAAAATAACTCTGGTATTGAGAGTCCACATAAAGGCTGCGTTAGGCTCCAAAAAAGGAGCATAGAGCATTTTTAACGCAGCTTCAACTCTCAATACCAGAGTTGCTTACGCAAGCGGCCAGCCTCAAAAACGTGCTCGTGCACGATTCCCCCATAGGAAACAATGGGGCTGTTTGAGCTGAAAAAAACCTAACACCTGCAAAAAAGCCGCGTTCAGCTCTTAACGCAGCCCCATTGTTTGCTATGGAGAAACACTTCCTACGTCTGCACCTAACACTCTAACATGTACCCCGAGTCTAAACACCCCTAACCTTACACTTATTAACCCCTAATCTGCCGCCCCCGCTATCGCTGACACCTGCATTTTTTTTTAACCCCTAATCTGCCGCTCTGTAAACCGCCGCTACTTACATTATCCCTATGTACCCCTAATCTGCTGCCCCTAACACCGCCGACCCCTATATTATATTTATTAACCCCTAATCTGCCCCCCTCAACGTCGCCTCCACCTGCCTACACTTATTAACCCCTAATCTGCCGAGCGGACCGCACCGCTATTATAATAAAGTTATTAACCCCTAATCCGCCTCACTAACCCTATAATAAATAGTATTAACCCCTAATCTGCCCTCCCTAACATCGCCGACACCTAACTTCAATTATTAACCCCTAATCTGCCGACCGGAGCTCACCGCTATTCTAATAAATGTATTAACCCCTAAAGCTAAGTCTAACCCTAACACAAACACCCCCCTAAATTAAATATAATTTTAATCTAACGAAATTAATTAACTCTTATTAAATAAATTATTCCTATTTAAAGCTAAATACTTACCTGTAAAATAAACCCTAATATAGCTACAATATAAATTATAATTATATTATAGCTATTTTAGGATTTATATTTATTTTACAGGTAAC
The DNA here is from genome assembly GCF_027579735.1 of Bombina bombina. NCBI lineage: Eukaryota > Metazoa > Chordata > Amphibia > Anura > Bombinatoridae > Bombina > Bombina bombina. Next base: position 257,729,102 of record NC_069506.1, read on the forward strand.
TTTGTATTTATTTTAACCAGGTACAATAGCTATTAAATAGTTAAGAACTATTTAATAGCTAAAATAGTTAAAATAATAACAAAATTACCTGTAAAATAAATACTAACCTAAGTTACAATTAAACCTAACACTACACTATCAATAAATTAATTAAATAAACTACCTACAATTACCTACAATTAACCTAACACTACACTATCAATACATTAATTAAATACAATTCCTACAAATAAATACAATTAAATAAACTAGCTAAAGTACAAAAAATAAAAAAGAACTAAGTTACAGAAAATAAAAAAATATTTACAAACATAAGAAAAATATTACAACAATTTTAAACTAATTACACCTACTCTAAGCCCCCTAATAAAATAACAAAGCCCCCCAAAATAATAAATTCCCTACCCTATTCTAAATTTAAAAAGTTACAAGCTCTTTTACCTTACCAGCCCTGAACAGGGCCCTTTGCGGGGCATGCCCCAAGAAGTTCAGCTCTTTTGCCTGTAAAAGAAAACATACAATACCCCCCCCCCAACATTACAACCCACCACCCACATACCCCTAATCTAACCCAAACCCCCCTTAAATAAACCTAACACTAAGCCCCTGATGATCTTCCTACCTTGTCTTCACCATGCCAGGTTCACCGATCCGTCCTGGCTCCAAGATCTTCATCCAACCCAAGCGGGGGCTAGACATCCACTGAAGAAGTCCAGAAGAGGGTCCAAAGTCTTCCTCCTATCCGGCAAGAAGAGGACATCCGGACCGGCAAACATCTTCTCCAAGCGGCATCTTCGATCTTCTTCCATCCGGTGCGGAGCGGGTCCATCTTGAAGCAGGCGATGCGGATCCATCCTCTTCTTCCGATGTCTCCCGACGAATGACGGTTCCTTTAAGGGACGTCATCCAAGATGGCGTCCCTCGAATTCCGATTGGCTGATAGGATTCTATCAGCCAATCGGAATTAAGGTAGGAATTTTCTGATTGGCTGATGGAATCAGCCAATCAGAATCAAGTTCAATCCGATTGGCTGATCCAATCAGCCAATCAGATTGAGCTCGCATTCTATTGGCTGTTCCGATTGGCTGTTCCTATCAGCCAATCGGAATTCGAGGGACGCCATCTTGGATGACGTCCCTTAAAGGAACCGTCATTCGTCGGGAGACATCGGAAGAAGAGGATGGATCCGCGTCGCCTGCTTCAAGATGGACCCGCTCCGCACCGGATGGAAGAAGATCGAAGATGCCGCTTGGAGAAGATGTTTGCCGGTCCGGATGTCCTCTTCTTGCCGGATAGGAGGAAGACTTTGGACCCTCTTCTGGACTTCTTCAGTGGATGTCTAGCCCCCGCTTGGGTTGGATGAAGATCTTGGAGCCAGGACGGATCGGTGAACCTGGCATGGTGAAGACAAGGTAGGAAGATCATCAGGGGCTTAGTGTTAGGTTTATTTAAGGGGGGTTTGGGTTAGATTAGGGGTATGTGGGTGGTGGGTTGTAATGTTGGGGGGGGGGTATTGTATGTTTTCTTTTACAGGCAAAAGAGCTGAACTTCTTGGGGCATGCCCCGCAAAGGGCCCTGTTCAGGGCTGGTAAGGTAAAAGAGCTTGTAACTTTTTAAATTTAGAATAGGGTAGGGAATTTATTATTTTGGGGGGCTTTGTTATTTTATTAGGGGGCTTAGAGTAGGTGTAATTAGTTTAAAATTGTTGTAATATTTTTCTTATGTTTGTAAATATTTTTTTATTTTCTGTAACTTAGTTCTTTTTTATTTTTTGTACTTTAGCTAGTTTATTTAATTGTATTTATTTGTAGCAATTGTGTTTATTTAATTTATTGATAGTGTAGTGTTAGGTTAATTGTAGGTAATTGTAGGTAGTTTATTTAATTATTTTATTGATAGGGTAGTGTTAGGTTTAATTATATCTTAGGTTAGGATTTATTTTACAGGTAATTTTGTTATTATTTTAACTAGGTAACTATTAAATAGTTCTTAACTATTTAATAGCTATTGTACCTAGTTAAAATAAATACCAAGTTGCCTGTAAAATAAATATTAATCCTAAAATAGCTATAATATAATTATAATTTATATTGTAGCTATATTAGGATTTATTTTACAGGTAAGTATTTAGCTTTAAATAGGATTAATTTATTTAATAAGAGTTAATTTATTTCGTTAGATTAAAATTATATTTAAGTTAGGGGGGTGTTAGTGTTAGGGTTAGACTTAGCTTTAGGGGTTAATACATTTATTAGAATAGCGGTGAGCTCCGATCGGAAGATTAGGGGTTAATAATTGAAGGTAGGTGTCGGCGATGTTAGGGAGGGCAGATTAGGGGTTAATACTATTTATGATAGGGTTAGTGAGGCGGGTTAGGGGTTAATAACTTTATTATAGTAGCGGTGCGGTCCGCTCGGCAGATTAGGGGTTAATAAGTGTAGGCAGGTGTCGGCGACGTTGAGGGGGGCAGATTAGGGGATAATAAATATAATATAGGGGTCGGCGGTGTTAGGGGTAGCAGATTAGGGGTACATAGGGATAACGTAGGTGGCGGCGCTTTGCGGTCGGAAGATTAGGGGTTAATTATTTTAAGTAGCTGGCGGCGATGTTGTGGGGGGCAGATTAGGGGTTAATAAATGTAATATAGGGGTCGGCGGGGTTAGGGGCAGCAGATTAGGGGTACATAAGTATAACGTAGGTGGCGGTCGGAAGATTAGGGGTTAAAATTTTTAATCGAGTTGCGGCGATGTGGGGGGACCTCGGTTTAGGGGTACATAGGTAGTTTATGGGTGTTAGTGTACTTTAGGGTACAGTAGTTAAGAGCTTTATAAACCGGCGTTAGCCAGAAAGCTCTTAACTCCTGCTATTTTCAGGCGGCTGGAATCTTGTCGTTAGAGCTCTAACGCTCACTGCAGAAACGACTCTAAATACCAGCGTTAGAAAGATCCCATTGAAAAGATAGGCTACGCAAATGGCGTAGGGGGATCTGCGGTATAGAAAAGTCGCGGCTGTAAAGTGAGCGTTAGACCCTTTAATCACTGACTCCAAATACCAGCGGGCGGCCAAAACCAGCGTTAGGAGCCTCTAACGCTGGTTTTGACGGCTACCGCCGAACTCTAAATCTAGGCCTAATAGTGCACATCCGCAATTATTGTAAATTGAATTGCCTCATAATTCAACCCCGTTTCTATGCAATCTATTATCCTTATACTGAATATAAGTAACACCCAATATGCATCTTATAACTTGTGTGGTACACATGTTGCACTAAGATAATCTTTTATAGTTCAAGAATTCTACATAGCCCAATTAAGGAGTATCCTGATACAGTAAATAAACTGTCACTATTGGTCAAAATAACGGATGGACGTAAAATGGCGAAATCCAATTGGCTTAAAAAATCATGTAATTAGTGAAGCGCTCAACAATGAATTATAAGATCAAGTAATGGGATGTATACAATCACTGTCAACACATCTGATTTTCAACAATGCCATAGGTCGCCTATATGTGAACGGATCCGTGTGACCAAATTCATAATAGGTATTACTCTGTGACAATACGGCTGGTGGAGAGGTGTGTCACACAGGCTGCACATGATTAGTGCAGCTGACTTTCTCTTGGTCAAATTGATTGGCGCCTAAGAACAACCAACACGTCAATACCATAAAATAGTTATCATTGGCTAATAAAGGGGTAGACAGGAATAAGGAGCATTGATTGGTGGAATAACGGCACTAAGGGGTTTTAAAAAGAGGCGTGCCACAGGCATTCGGCTTGTCATAATACAACTTCATCCACATTAAAAAAAGGCAGAGATTTAACGGCCGAAACACGTTTGTGCTTTAGAAATTTATTTTCTTTTAATTGATTTTAGCTCACTTTATTCCAGTACGCTGTGGTTAGTTACCCCTGGCACCTGAAGCCAATGATTCCAGCTATCGGCTAGGAATACAGGGGGGTAGCACACAGCGGATCTGGTTTTAGTTGGGTGGTAATCCTTAGGAGGTTTATAGGTGGGGGTAGTTGTTCAGTGATTATATGTACTAGGGACACTGAACCCAAATTTTTTCTTTTCTGATTCAGATAGAGAATTTAATTTTAAGCAACTTTCTAATTTACCCCTATTATCAAATTTTCTTCATTCTCTTAGTATCTTTATTTGAAAAGCAAGAATGTAAGTTTAGATGCTGGCCCATTTTTTGTGAACAACCTGGATTGTCCTTGCTGATTGGTGGATAAATTCATCGAAGAAAAATTGATAATAGGAGTAAATTAGAACGTTGCTTAAAATTGCATGCTCTATCTAAATCTATCTAAAAATTTGGGTTCAGTATCCCTTTAATAATTTTAACCAAATTCAATAAAGTTTTATTTTAAACTTATACACATTACCTTATAGCTGTTGTTATACAGCATAGTGATACAATTATATAGGAGTAAGAGTGCTCATCAATCCCTTCCCCTTTCTCCATCCCATTTTTCATTATATTTAAAGGGGCAGCACCGAGGTCATACACACCTCTAATTCCTATACCTTAGTAGTACACAGTGCCAATATTGTATCTCCTTTCTCAGTAAACACTGAAGAAATGATACAATGTAAAGTAGTGAGTGTACAGCCTGTATAACAGTGTAAATTTGCTGTCCCCTCAAAATAACTCCACACAGCCAATAATGTCTAAACCGTTGGCAACAAAAGTGAGTACATCCCTAAGTGGAAATGTCCAAATTGGGCCCAATTAGCCATTTTCCCTCCCCAGTGTCATGTGACTCTTTAGTGTTACAGTTTTCAGGTGTGAATATGGAGCAGGTGTGTTAAATGTGATGTTATCACTCTCACACTCTCTCATTCTGGTCACTGGAAGTTCAACATGGCACCTCATGGCAAAGAACTCTCTGAGGATCTGAAAAAAAGAATTGCTGCTCTACATAAAGATGGCCTAGGCTATAAGAAGATTGCCAAGATGCTGAAACTGAGCTGCAGCACGGTGGGCAAGATCATACAGCGGTTTCACAGGATAGGTTACACTCAGAACTGGCTTCGCCATGGACGACCAAAGAAGTTGATTGCACGTGCTCAGCGTCATATCCAGAGGCTGTCTTTGGGAAATAGACATATGAGTGCTGCCAGCATTGCTGCAGAGGTTGAAGGGGTGGGGGGTCTGCATGGCTGTCGTCCCAGAAGGAAGTCTCTTCTAAAGATGATGCACAAGAAAGCCCGCAAACAGTTTTCTGAAGACAAGCAGACTAAGGACATGGATTACTGGAACCTTGTCCTGTAGTCCAATGAGACCAAGATAAACTTATTTGGTTCAGATAGTGTCAAGTGTGTGTGGCGGCAACCAGGTGAGGAGTACAAAGACAAGTGTGTCTTGCCTACAGTCAAACATGGTGGTGGGAGTGTCATGTTTTGGGCCGGCATGAGTGCTGCCGGTACTGGGGAGCTACAGTTCATTGAGGGAACCATGAATGCCAACATGTACTGTGACATGCTAAAGCAGAGCATGATCCCCTCCCTTCGGAGACTGGTCCACAGGGCAGTATTTCAACATGATAACGACCCCAAACACACCTCCAAGACGACCACTGCCTTGCTAAAGAAGCTGAGGGTAAAGGTAATGGACTGGCCAAGCATGTCTCCAGATCTAAACCCTATTGATCATCTGTGGGGCATCCTCAAATGGAAGGTGGGGGAGCGCAAGGTCTCTAACATCCACCAGCTCCGTGATGTCATCATGGAGGAGTGGAAGAGGACTCAAGTGGCAACCTGGGAAGCTCTGGTGAACTCCATGCCAAAGAGGGTTAAGGTAGTGCTGGAAAATAATGGTGGCCACACAAAATATTGACACTTTGGGCCCAATTTGGACATATCCACTTAGGGGTGTACTCACTTTTATTGTCAACGGTTTAGACATTAATGGCTGTGTGTTGAGTTATTTTGAGGGGGCAGCAAATTTACACTGCTATACAGGCTGTACACTCACTACTTTACATTGTAGCAAAGTGTCATTTCTTCAGTGTTGTCACATGATAAGATATAATAAAATATTTACAAAAATCTGAGGGGTGTACTCACGTTTGTGAGATACTGGATATATATATATATATATATATATATATATATATATATATAATGCTCAAAATTTCAAGTCCTAAACTACTAGCCAGCTCAAAATTTTACTTGCCACTTTTGATCCACCCACTACCTGCCCACCTGCCCACACAACACACCATATTTTTAGCCAATGTCAAACACCTTATTGTGCAGTATTTTTTTTTATTTTTGTTTTGTTTTATACTATAAATTAAATAATGCTACATACAGTAATACATTAACAAAAATAAGTGCATAGCAGTTAGCAACATCAACCAGGGTTCTGGGGAAGACAACAGCTGGACAGAAAAAGGAAGTTGTTGAACTGAGAGAAAGCAGAGAGTGTTGACATTAATGTGAGGACATAGCATACCTGGAAAAATTGTTTTATAATTGTCATCTCTCATTAATCTTTCTCCACTCCCTCCTCTCTTCAATCTCCTTTTTTACCCCCTCCCTTATCTCACAGGCCATATCTTCTAATTACACTATTTCTCCCACGTCTCTCTTCACTCTTTTTTCTCCACTCTTTCCTAATGATATCTTTCTCTCTCTCTGCCCCTGTTTACCCTCTCAGATGTAACAGTTTAAGAACTAATGTGGTCCCTATATCCCCAGAGGAATAACATATCCTTGCCCTTTTATGGATATATAACTCTTGTTCATTTATGGGAAAATGCTATAGGCATACACTGGTTTTTCTCCCTCTATGGGCACAGAGTGTGTCCCCCCCTAGGTCTGAGCAGAGAATAATGAGAAGGAAGACTGGACACCCCAGAGACAGAATTGAAGCCTTCATGGTGGAATTGCAGGAAAACCTAAAGGCTGCCCAGTCTAGGTATAAACAATGGTATGATCAGACTGCCCCAGAGAGAGTGGATGAGGAACAAAAAGCTCTGGTTCTGATCCCCATGAGACAGAACAATCTACAATCTACTGTCTATCATGTAAATATGATAAAAGCCTATTATGGTAGAGAGCACACAATGTTGACTGTGTGTAGTTTGTCTGGGGAGAGAAACCCCCTTATTGCTTTTTACTAGCACCAATAAGAAGTACCAGTGCTCTAGAAGCCATCCAGGTCAGTGTGCAGAGATCAGAGGTGCTTTGGCTTTACTACAATGTTTTCACTGGCACACTTGGTTACCCACCATGTAGATACTAGGAATCACCACCCCCTTTAGGTTTGCCAGCTGTGTTTGATAAAAATACCGGACGACCTATAGGTGATTGGATACGGGACATAGCTGGGTTCACACAATGTCTCCACAAAAACTTAACCTTAGGCCCCACCCTTGATCCCATTGCATATATTTTTCACAACTAAGCAGTAATTTTATCCCCTTGGTTGCCAGTAACAAATGTACAGAGCAGTGATGTGACCCCCTTGGCTGTTAGAGGTACACACCTAGCAATGATTGAACACCCCATGGTTGCCTGTAACATGCACAGTGTAACTTCTTTTTGAGCCATATTTCTAATGCATAAAGGCCTAGAAGGCCCTTTACATTTAGCTGACAGGGGTCTTTAAAAATACTGGACATTTAAGTGTCCAGTATTTCTGTACAGATTTTACTTGACAGCCTGCTATAATACTGGACTGCCGAGTTAAATACTGCACACCTGACAACCCTACCCTTAAACCAGAAGCCTGATATGAGGGCTGACATGAAAAGAGAAATAGAGGAAATGCTAGAACTGGGATTTGCAAATCACACAGCCCCTGGGCCTCCCCAGTAGTACTAGTTCGCAAAAAAAGACAAGAACACTAGATTCTGTGTGAATTACAGGAAGTTAAATCTACTGACTGCATTTGTTGCATATCTTATGCCTCGCATGGATGATTGGCTATACTAGATTTCTCAGTATCTTGGATCTCTTCAGAAGGTACTGACAGATCTCTATGACATCGGAAGCACAAAAGAGGTCTGCCTTTATCACTCTATTTGGGTTGTATCAATTTCAATTGATAACCTTTGGAATTAAAAATGTCCGACTCCATTACAGTGATTAGTTAATCACTTAGAGGATCAGGAGGGGCACACTGTTGCGAATATGGATTATATGTTTTTTTGTGATACCTGGTAGGAACACCTTGATGCATTTAGCAAGTGTATTGGATGACATTGCAGCCTCTGGGCTAACGGTTCAGTACTTAGATTACAGTTGCAGGTTTTAACTCTTTCTGTTACAACAGGTTTCAATATGAAACTTTTTTTGTTTTGTTTTGTTTTTACTTCATGTTACTGTTAGCTATAAAGAGTCCGTGTGAAAGTGATAGGAACTGTGTGCAATTCAGAGTTAGAGATGGAAATAGTTTCTTCATGGCACTGGAGTTAAAGTGAAAAACAGCACTATATTAGACTAATGCAGTGAAAGCTAATAAGAACTGGGTTTTAATTGACAGGCGGACGGTGCAGGAGAAGCCATCCCGAAACTGAAACAGCAGAGAGTTGAAACATAGGTGATGTCTGGATCACAGTCGTAGTCAATGGATTCTCATGGGGTAGGAGGCATAGGTGTAATGTCAAAACCAGGTAATGCAAGGACTCCTTAAGCAAAGCCAGGAACTAAACACTGTGGCTACATCAATATAACCAGAGAAGTAAATAGTCTAAATGTATCCAATAGAAGAATAAAGATGAGAATCAGAGTAGTTTTATAAACTTCAAATTCCTTCTTTGCCATGTGAAAACACAAGGGCACTTCTGGAAAAAACTAATGACATATGGAGAGAACACAGATTGTTTCCCACAGTGTAAGCAACACTTGATGGACTGTAGATGCCAAGCAGATGGTCAGCTGGAGTTCTTCAACCACATGGGGCCTCTATTCTACCTCTTTAGGGAGGTGATCTAGATCTGGTGGAAACTGAAACATAGATAAGCGTAAAATATATTTGCCTTAAAGGAAACAGACCATACATGTGCCTTTTTAATCACATACATCACATCTAAATAAAAGAGTGTAAAATATTATATAAAATCCGCAGCAGAGTATTCAAAATACTATTGGAATTTTTTTGTGTGCAATATATCTGTTTGCAAAAATTATTCCTAAATCATTATCATTGTTTGAGCTATTATTTTTAAAGTGCACACAGCCCATTGTTGATACAGGTGTAGGTCTATGCACCTTTATTTGACTGTTGCACATGCACCTGGAGTGCTACTTAAATTGACGATAAAGAGATCATAATATTCTTAACAAAAATGTTGTTGTTTTTTTAGAACTACCGTATAAATTGGTCTGAATGGAGCTTTTGCATGTATTAGTGTATACAGTATGTGTATTTTGGTTTATAGAATTTAAAAAAGAAAAAGAAATGTTATGTAGCTCTTGAAGATGGAACCATCTTAATTTAAAGGGGTTAGACACCCTTGGGTTAATTTTGTATCGATAGATTAGACTCCAGGGGGCCTATCTATCAAGTTCCGAAAGGAGCTTGATGGCCCATGTTTCTGGCGAGTCTTCAGACTCCTCAGAAACAGCAGTTATGAAGCAGCGGTGTAAAGACCGCTTCTCCATAGCCCTGTCCGCCTGCTCTGAGCAGGCGGACAGGAATCGCCGGAAATCAACCCGATCGAGTACGATCGGGTTGATTGACACCCCCTGCTGGCGGCCCATTGGCCGCGAGTCTGCAGGGGGCGGCGTTGCACCAGCAGCTCTTGTGAGCTGCTGGTGCAATGCTGAATACGGAGAGCATATTGCTCTCCGCATTCAGCGATGTCTTGCGGACCTGATCCTCACTGTTGGATCAGGTCCGCAAGACATTTGATAAATAGGGGCCCAGTAGTCTGATTATCAAAAAACTCTGTAGTGTAGAGACATCACACAAAAAAATCCAAAGTGTATTTTTATGAGAAGTGAATTGTGTGCATAAAGCATCATCTAATTGTGGAGATAATGGAGGAGTGGTGTTTCTCTATAAAACAATGTGGCTTTTGTAGCCAAAATATTCTCAATCCCCCTTACATGGTAATTTACATTTGTCTTTGCACCTCAATCCAGTTATGAAGCAAGTATATGGTGTAGAGATATTTGTGACTTCTGCTTCATACATGCGTCTCAATGTCTCAATGGCGGCTGGAGCTTGGCATCTGATGATTTAATATGTACACTTCAAAATGTGTTAATTTTTTAAAGATTGATGCCAAACATTTCTTTCATCCTGTTAAGTATATATTTTGTTTTTATACTGATTATGCCAATATCACTGTATAAGCAGTGGTGACCTTCTGGATTTAAAAAAATCCCTCTGTATATACCCTAAAAAAACAATGGAAAGAAAATATATAGAGAAATAAAATTTTTATATAAAAAAAAGAAAAAGGAATTACAATACAAAACCATACTCACACTTGAAACCTTCAATAGATATGAGGTAATATGAAAACGTATAGAGACCCGATGCAACTCCCAGACAGCTGGTGTTTACAATTTTGTCCACAGCTCATATATTTACCTCATAACTGGATTGAGGTCCGATGAAGTTAGAGAGTTACATATAGGAGAATAAAAAAAAACATTGTTTTATAGGGAAACACCACTCTGGGATTGCATTATCTTCTCCATTCTCTCTATAATTCTTCATTAGGTATGTTGGGAAGGAACACATTGGCCTTAGGTGACTGTAGATGCATTCTGGATCTGTGACATATACCTTGTGGGACTCTCAAAACACTTGTCTCATTTTATATTACTGTATTTGATAGAGTTATTCATGCAAAATGTGTTTGTGATCTAGCACTATATTTCCCAAGCTGGCATAACTTGTATATTCTAGATATTCTTATATCTTGCCCTCCCCCGGTAATACTTACCAGTGAAACCTCCTCTCCAGAGGGGCATGGACAGAACTATCCACTCCCATAATTTACCATATAAAGTGTCTAGTGGAGCACCACCTCTTCCTCCTCCTAGTGAGGTCCAGCCTGCAGGGTGGACAGGGCTAGGAGTCCCTCTCCATGCTTCCTTTACTGGGCTGTGAAAATATCCCTTTTTTCCTGGCTTACCATGGCTATTTCTCAAGCTAGTGACATCTTAGCTGGCCGATGCCATCTTCTCTTTGACTGCAGTCACTGTTGTGGTGGTATGCGGGTATAGGCCAAGATATAGAAATTGCTTATATGTGGTGTTAATTTCTAGTTTTTCTCCACATTGTATAAAGTGTGTCTAACAGTAAGACTTTACTGCATAGGTATTATAACATAGCTCATAACTGTTCCATATGTTGCAGGATTGTTATAGTGTGGGAGCTTTGCCCTCTGTTTATCTAGCAACTCCCCAGGACCCTTTGAAAAAAAAAAAACATCTAACCCTATCCAACTCCACTCACTACTGCCCAGCTCCTCCCAGTGTTATCACTGCCCCACGATGATGTGACTGTGCTTCCATTTTGCCGTGACTCCACACCAGATCTTGCTGGACTGACCTAGTTAGGCAGGATCAAACTGAAATGCTTCAGGAAAGTTCTTCTCTGTAAAAAAAGCACAATTGGTCTAAAAGAGGCTGTTCCCAGGTGGTAACTTGCCCTAAAACAAGCTACTGAGCAGCTGTTCATTCCTGGCAGAGTGCTTCTCTTTCTGTTTGTATTTGCATAATGACCCTGGAGAAGTCTTCCTAAGGGTGATGGGGAAACCAGATGTAGACTCTTTGCCCAATATGCTTAGAGGAATATGGCTGCACCTTACTGCCGAGGCCCAAAGAAGGCCAAAACGATCATCTGTGTTTGCCATGCTCCTTGTTCAGAGGAAAATTGCCTGGTATTTCAGGGTTGGACTGATCTAGTTAGGCAGAATCAGACTGATATACTTCAGGAAAGTTCTTCACTCTGATAAGCACAATTGGGCTAAAAGAGGCTGTTGTTCGTTCCTGGTAGAGCGTTTCTCTTTCTGTTTGTATCCACACCACATCTCACTGACTAATTCACCAGCCTCCCCCTCCTTAATCGTCACTAAGAAATATTGGGAGGTTTGATAGAAGACAAAATAATGTTATATACAGTATACAATGATTGCAGTTGAGGTAGGGTCAGGGGTGTGCACTTATCTTGGCAATGTTTCTGTCCTTTAGATTGTGAGCTTCATAGAGCAGATCCCTCCTCTTCCTGCGTTACTTCCAAGTCTAATTGTAATGTATTGTTTAATCTAATGATCATGTATTCCCACTGCAGAATGTTGTGATGCTTTTAAAAATTATAATAATAATATGGGTAGTAGCATGCAGCAATATTCTCAGTGGCTTGCATGTTAACCTTTGAATCCACTTTATACATGGATCCCTTTAAGTAAAGGTAGAGCTGTAAAAGTTAGCTACATAAGAACAGCATGGGTCAGATGCCGAATACCACTCTGTGACAGCAGTTTTATCCTCATGGAACTCAACACCATGAGGTTAATTTATCACTGTTGAACTTGGAAGCTGCAAATGGTACCACCTAGACCAGTAAATTAAAGTGAATATGAACGGTGAGTTAAAACCTTCCTCTGTAAATAAGGTTAATCAAAAACTTTCATTGTGGAGCACATTTTTGTATCCTGCACAAAAGAACTATTCCCACAGATATCCCGAGCATACATTACATGTCACCTGTTTACTTAAAGGGACAGTCAACACTAAAATTACTATTGTTTAAAAAGTTAGATAACGCCTCTACTACCCATTCTCCAGCTTTACACAACCAACATTGTTCTATTAATATACTTTATAACATTCAAACCACTAAATGTCTGCCTGTTTCTAAGCCACTATAGACACAGCCTCTTAATCACATGCTTTTTTATTTGCTTTTCACAACTGGAGACTTCTAGTTCATGTGGGCCATATAGATAACATTGTGCTCACGCCTGTGGGTTCTGCACAACACAGCTAAATTACAAGTCAATAGATAATAAATAAAAAGTCATGTGATCATCAGGGGACTTGCATACAAAAAGAGAAGCGCTATACCAGGAACGAACAACAGCTCAGTGGCTTGTTCTATGGCGATTTACCACCCGGAAGCAGCCTCTTTTAGACCAGTGTGCTTTTCACAGAAGAAAACTTTCCTGAAGTATATCAGTCTGATCCCGCCAAGTAAGGTCAGTCCAGCCCCGAAATACCAGGCAATTCTCCTCTGAACAAGGAACATGACAACCCCAGACGATCGTTTCGGCCTCCTATGGGCCTCGTCAGTGAGGTGCAGCCACATTCCTCTAAGCACACTGGGCAAGGAGTCCACGTCTGGTTTCCCCCATCACCCATAGGGAGACTTCCCCAGGGTCATAATAATTTGCATACAAAGAGAGAAGCGCTCTACCAGGAACGAACAACAGCTCAGTGGCTTGTTCTATGGCGATTTACCACCCGGAAGCAGCCTCTTTTAGACCAGTGTGCTTTTCACAGAAGAAAACTTTCCTGAAGTATATCAGTCTGATCCCGCCAAGTAAGGTCAGTCCAGCCCCGAAATACCAGGCAATTCTCCTCTGAACAAGGAACATGACAACCCCAGACGATCGTTTCGGCCTCCTATGGGCCTCGTCAGTGAGGTGCAGCCACATTCCTCTAAGCACACTGGGCAAGGAGTCCACGTCTGGTTTCCCCCATCACCCATAGGGAGACTTCCCCAGGGTCATAATAATTTGCATACAAAGAGAGAAGCGCTCTACCAGGAACGAACAACAGCTCAGTGGCTTGTTCTATGGCGATTTACCACCCGGAAGCAGCCTCTTTTAGACCAGTGTGCTTTTCACAGAAGAAAACTTTCCTGAAGTATATCAGTCTGATCCCGCCAAGTAAGGTCAGTCCAGCCCTGAAATACCAGGCAATTCTCCTCTGAACAAGGAACATGACAACCCCAGACGATCGTTTCAGCCTCCTATGGGCCTCGTCAGTGAGGTGCAGCCACATTCCTCTAAGCACACTGGGCAAGGAGTCCACGTCTGGTTTCCCCCATCACCCATAGGGAGACTTCCCCAGGGTCATAATAATTTGCATACAAAGAGAGAAGCGCTCTACCAGGAACGAACAACAGCTCAGTGGCTTGTTCTATGGCGATTTACCACCCGGAAGCAGCCTCTTTTAGACCAGTGTGCTTTTCACAGAAGAAAACTTTCCTGAAGTATATCAGTCTGATCCCGCCAAGTAAGGTCAGTCCAGCCCCGAAATACCAGGCAATTCTCCTCTGAACAAGGAACATGACAACCCCAGACGATCGTTTCGGCCTCCTATGGTCCTCGTCAGTGAGGTGCAGCCACATTCCTCTAAGCACACTGGGCAAGGAGTCCACGTCTGGTTTCCCCCATCACCCATAGGAAGACTTCCCCAGGGTCATAATAATTTGCATACAAAGAGAGAAGCGCTCTACCAGGAACGAACAACAGCTCAGTGGCTTGTTCTATGGCGATTTACCACCCGGAAGCAGCCTCTTTTAGACCAGTGTGCTTTTCACAGAAGAAAACTTTCCTGAAGTATATCAGTCTGATCCCGCCAAGTAAGGTCAGTCCAGCCCCTGTAATACCAGGCAATTCTCCTCTGAACAAGGAACATGACAAGCCCAGACAATCGTTTCGGCCTCCTATGGGCCTCGTCAGTGAGGTGCAGCCACATTCCTCTAAGCACACTGGGCAAGGAGTCCACGTCTGGTTTCCCCCATCACCCATAGGGAGACTTCCCCAGGGTCATAATAATTTGCATACAAAGAGAGAAGCGCTCTACCAGGAACGAACAACAGCTCAGTGGCTTGTTCTATGGTGATTTACCACCCGGAAGCAGCCTCTTTTAGACAAGTGTGCTTTTCACAGAAGAAAACTTTCCTGAAGAATATCAGTCTGATCCCGCCAAGTAAGGTCAGTCCAGCCCCGAAATACCAGGCAATTCTCCTCTGAACAAGGAACATGACAACCCCAGACAATCGTTTCAGCCTCCTATGGGCCTCGTCAGTGAGGTGCAGCCACATTCCTCTAAGCACACTGGGCAAGGAGTCCACGTCTGGTTTCCACTGACGAGGCCCATAGGAGGCCGAAACGATCGTCTGGGGTTGTCATGTTCCTTGTTCAGAGGAGAATTGCCTGGTATTTCGGGGCTGGACTGACCTTAATTGGCAGGATCAGACTGATATACTTCAGGAAAGTTTTCTACTGTGAAAAGCACACTAGTCTAAAAGAGGCTGCTTCCGGGTGGTAAATTGCCATAGAACAAGCCACTGAGCTGTTGTTCGTTCCTGGTAGAGCGCTTCTCTCTTTGTATGCAAATTATTATGACCCTGGGGAAGTCTCCCTATGGGTGATGGGGGAAACCAGACGTGGACTCCTTGCCCAGTGTGTTTAGAGGAATGTGGCTGCACCTCACTGACGAGGCCCATAGGAGGCCGAAATGATCATCTGGGGTTGTCATGTTCCTTGTTCAGAGGAGAATTGCCTGGTATTTCGGGGCTGGACTGACCTTAATTGGCAGGATCAGACTGATATACTTCAGGAAAGTTTTCTTCTGTGAAAAGCACACTAGTCTAAAAGAGGCTGCTTCCGGGTGGTAAATCGCCATAGAACAAGCCACTGAGCTGTTGTTCGTTCCTGGTAGAGCGCTTCTCTCTTTGTATGCAAATTATTATGACCCTGGGGAAGTCTCCCTATGGGTGATGGGGGAAACCAGACGTGGACTCCTTGCCCAGTGTGCTTAGAGGAATGTGGCTGCACCTCACTGACGAGGCCCATAGGAGGCCGAAACGATCGTCTGGGGTTGTCATGTTCCTTGGTCAGAGGAGAATTGCCTGATATTTCGGGGCTGGACTGACCTTAATTGGCAGGATCAGACTGATATACTTCAGGAAAGTTTTCTTCTGTGAAAAGCACACTAGTCTAAAAGAGGCTGCTTCCGGGTGGTAAATCGCCATAGAACAAGCCACTGAGCTGTTGTTCGTTCCTGGTAGAGCGCTTCTCTCTTTGTATGCAAATCATCAGGGGACTATCAAAAGATTCTAAGGGGCCAATTTATAAAGCTCCGTATGGAGCTTGATGCCCTTTGTTTCCGGCGAGCCTCCATAACTTGTCCGCCTGCTCTGAGGCCGCGGACAGAAAACAACCTGATTGAATACGATCGGGTTGATTGACACCCCCTGCTAGCGGCCGATTGACCGCGAATCTGCAGGGGGCAGCATTGCACCAGCAGTTCACAAGAACTGCTGGTGAAATGATAAATGCCGACAGCGTATGCTGTCGGCATTTATCGATGTGCGGTGGACATGATACGCTACATCGTATCATGTTCGTTCGTACAATAATAAATATACCTCTTAGATACAAGGTAATCACAGAGGTTAAAAGTATATTAATATAACCATATTGGCTGTGCACAACTGGGGAATGGGTAATAAAGGGATTATCTATCTTTTTAAACAATAAAAAAATTTGAGTTGACTGTCCCTTTAAATTAATTTACTTGCCTAGTTACCCCTCCAGTCTTATATAATTTCATTTTGGAGTCACCTGCAACTACTATACTCTGTTTACTATTTGGATTGGATAAATCTTGTGCACCAGAAGAGACTAAATCAAGAGGGGGCATAATACCAATAATAAATTACACACAATTACCCTAGTAATAAACAACAATATTTGTAAAGAAATTTGTTTTTTCTTTCCTGACCATTTTGTGGAATCACCTGTGGAGCCGTTAGTCTGATTTTATTCTGTGAGTGTACTGCACTATTTTATCTATGTGTTTGAAAACACTATGCCAATGTGATATGCTCTAAACAGATACAGACACAACTTATTTGGGAGAATCGTAAAGCACAGAAAGGAACTTTTGGAAGACCCCCAAGAACCAGCGCCTCTGCTTGCAATACACACAATCACCCTTAGCTGAATGTGTCAGAATGTTGTTGCTATACCTGAGAAATTAAAGGGATAGCAAACTCCAAAATTTTCTTTTAGGATTCAGATAGAACATACAATTTTAAACAACTTTCCAATTTACTTATTACTATTATCAAATTTGCTTCATTCTCTTGTTATCCATTGGTGAAGAGACAGCATTGCACTACTGGCAGCTAGCTGAAAACATCTAGTTATCCAATCACAAGAGACAAATGTGTGCAGGCACCAATCAGCAGCAGCTCCCACTAGTGTATGCTATGTGTGTATTCATTTTTTAACAAGGGATACTAAAAGAACGAAGCACATTTGAAAATAGAAGTGAATTTAAAAGTGTCCTAAAATGTCATGCTCTATCTGAATCATGCAAGTTTAATTTTGACTTTCCTATCCCTTTAAAGCAGTTCAAACATTTAAAGGGACATGAAACCCAAAATCTTTTTTTCATGATTTAGATAGAGCATACAATTTTAAACAATTTCCCAATTTATTTATGTTACCATATTTGCTAAAGGGACCATTAAATACAGACAAATTACATAGATAACAAGTGCATGATAAAAAGACAATGCAATAACACTTGGGGCTCCATTTAAGAAACATGAGCGTGTCTGTAGCTGAGAGTTAAAGGGATACTAAACACTATATACATTTCATGAACCTCAATATACACATATTAACACATAAATATATATGTATATATTCATATACATATACAGTATATTGAAAAATGCTGCCCATTGCTGCGCTACTTAACTTTACTGCGCGAAGTTCTGATGTCGTCTGTGACGGCTCCCTTAGCAGCCTATGGAAATGAGCTCTTGTGAGCGCAATGCTTCCTAGCAATGCGAACACAAGCTCGAATTTGCATTGCGATTCATTTGTTATACCAGCGCACATTATCGTGTGCTGGTATTACAAAGTTGAGCACTAACGCTCCACTTGTAATGTGGCCCATTGTGTGCACTTATTTGCATATCTGATGATGTTACAGAAATCTGCTGTAATATGTAAAATAGTTCCTCACTCTTTTTATTTATATTTCAATCTTATTTTAAATGTTACTTTTACTTTACTATTTATTTAAACAAATAACATTTAAATATTTTTATTAGTAAATTAATGTTTGTTTTTCTTTTCTTTTTTTTTTTTGCTTTAAATCTTTATTGATTGTTACTTTGTATGCTTCAAACAAACTAATAAAAAGTATTCAAAGTCATTTGGTTTAAAAAGGTGGATTTTGGTGAATTTTAATTCTTCAAATCATTTAACTTTAGAAAATATAGTAGTTCTATATATAGAAGCTGAATACAATTTATGGTATCTAATTTTTGTAACTTTATTTAAAGAAACAGTAAACAACTTGAGGTAAAATATTTGGTCATGCATAATTAAACAACTTTGCAACATATTTTCATTATTTATTTTGGCCCCTTTCATGTAATGTAGCTTGGAAAATGGAGTAATTTCTAATTCTCAGAACCTGAAATGCATCTGCTGACTCCTCAAGGCTAACCCTGCTTCATGTGATCCCACAGGAAGAGATTTACATTATTTTTCATTTTATAGTGTGATTTTACTAAATCTATAGGGCTCCATTTTTAAAGCTGCAATAGCAGCTTGAGAACCTTTGCAATGCAGTCTTACTCATGTGAGCTAGCAATTGCAAGTTAAAGGGACATGAAACCCCCCAAAAAATCTCTCATTTTTTTAGAAAGAGCATGCAATTTAAAACAACTTTCCATTTTACTTCTGTTATCTAATTTTCTTCATTCTCTTGATATCCTTTGTGGAAAAGCATATCTGAATAGGCTCAGTAGCTGCTGATTGGTGGTTATATATATAAGCCACATGTGATTGGCTCACTCATGTGCATTGCTATTTCTGCAACAAAGGATATCTGAATAATGAAGCAGATTAGATAATAGAAGTAAATTGGAATGTTGTTTCAAATTGCTTGCTGTTTCTAAATCATGAATGAAAAAATGTGGGTTTCCCGTCCCTTTAAGAAGCAGTGATCTTTGGATTGCAACTTCCTAATCTCTTCACCAACTCAGAGCATGCAGATTTAGAACATCCCAAAATTATTTGATTGATTTGATTGACAAGCCTTGCACTCATGCGATTGGTTCAGGGATAGGCACAGACAAAGGCTGTGGCGGACATTTTCTAAAGTACAGACCTTAGTGAAGGACATCAAGGTACATTTGAAATTAAAAACATTATTTTATAGTGATTGGTGTTTTTATATTGATGCAGATATCAGTGATCCTATAACCAGTCCTCCTCTGGCTATACCCATGTGCCAGTGTCACTACTGTGTCAATATATAGTGCTGACTGTTATTATACTGATGCAGATACCACTGATTCTATAACCAGCCCTCCTCTGGCTATACCCATGTGCCAGTGTCACTACTGTGCCATTATATAGTGCTGGGTGTTATTATACTGATGCAGATACCACTGATTCTATAACCAGCCCTCCTCTAGCTATACCCATGTGCCAGTGTCACTACTGTGTCATTATATAGCGCTGGGTGTTTTTATATTGATAAAGATATCAGTGATCCTATAACCAGTCCTCCTCTGGCTATACCCATGTGCCAGTGTCACTACTGTGTCAATATATAGTGCTGACTGTTATTATACTGATGCAGATACCACTGATTCTATAACTAGCCCTCCTCTGGCTATACCCATGTGCCAGTGTCACTACTGTGTCATTATATAGTGCTGGGTGTTATTATAATGATGCAGATACCACTGATTCTATAACCAGCCCTCCCCTGGCTATACCCATGTGCCAGTGTCACTACCGTGTCATTATATAACGCTGGGTGTTATTGATGCAGATACCACTTATTCTATAACCAGGCCTCCTCTGGCTATATCCATGTGCCAGTGTCACTAATGTGTTATTATATAGCGCTGGGTGTTATTATACTGATGCAGATACCACTGATTCTATAACCAGCCCTCCTCTGACTATACCCATGTGCCAGTGTCCCTACTGTGTCATTATATAGTGCTGGGTGTTATTATACTGATGCAGATACCACTGATTCTATAACCAGCCCACCTCTGGCTATACCCATGTGCCAGTGTCACTACTGTGTCATTATATAGTGCTTGGTGTTATTATACTGATGCAGATACCACTGATTCTATAACCAGCCCTCCTCTGGCTATACCCATGTGCCAGTGTCACTACTGTGTCATTATATAGCGCTGGGTGTTATTGATGCAGATACCACTTATTCTATAACCAGGCCTCCTCTGGCTATATCCATGTGCCAGTGTCACAACTGTGTCATTATATAGCACTGGGTGTTATTATACTGATGCAGATACTACAGACCCCATAACCAGCCCTTGTCTGGCTATACGCATGTGCCAGTGTCACTACTGTGTCATTATATAGTGCTGGGTGTTATTATACTGATGCAGATACCACTGATTCTATAACCAGCCCTTGTCTGGCTATACGCATGTGCCAGTGTCACTACTGTGTCATTATATAGCGCTGGGTGTTATTATACTGATGCAGATACCACTGATCCTATAACCAGCCCTTGTCTGGCTAAACCCATGAGCCAGTGTCACTACTGTGTCATTATATAGTGCTGGGTGTTATTATACTGATGCAGATACCACTGATTCTATAACCAGCCCTCCTCTGGCTATACCCATGTGCCAGTGTCACTACTGTCATTATATAGTGCTTGGTGTTATTATACTGATGCAGATACCACTGATTCTATAACCAGCCCTCCTCTGGCTATACCCATGTGCCAGTGTCACTACTGTGTCATTATATAGTGCTGGGTGTTATTATACTGATGCTCTGGGTGTTATTATACTGATGCAGATACTACAGACCCTATAACCAGCCCTTGTCTGGCTATACGCATTGTGCCAGTGTCACTACTGTGTCTTTGTACAGGGTTGGGTGTAATACTACAGATGCAGATACACATCCAGTATTTCACTCAGGCTTTATTTATTACATAACTTATCACCCAATATCGCTAGCAGTCTCTTGACAAGCTACTATCCTTATTTGCACTACATTTTTTATTCTATTATTTAATCAGAAAGAAAAGATATACTTAGGTATGCAGATACCACTGATTCTATAACTAGCCCTCCTCTAGCTATACCCATGTGCCAGTGTCACTACTGTGTCATTATATAGTACTGGGTGTTATTATACTGATGCAGATACCACTGATCCTATAACCAGCCCTCCTCTGGCTATACCCATGTGCCAGTGTCACTACTGTGTCATTATATAGTGATTGGTGTTATTATACTGATGCAGATACCACTGACCCTATAACCAGCCCTCCTCTGGCTATACCCATGTGCCAGTGTCACTTCTGTGTCATTATATAGCGCTGGGTGTTATTATACTGATGCAGATGCCACAGATCCTATAACCAGCCCTCCTTTGGCTATACCCATGTGCCAGTGTCACTACTGTGTCATTATATAGCGCTGGGTGTTTTTATATTGATGCAGATATCAGTGATCCTATAACCAGTCCTCCTCTGGCTATACCCATGTGCCAGTGTCACTACTGTGTCAATATATAGTGCTGACTGTTATTATACTGATGCAGATACCACTGATTCTATAACTAGCCCTCCTATGGCTATACCCATGTGCCAGTGTCACTACTGTGTCATTATATAGTGCTGGGTGTTATTATAATGATGCAGATACCACTGATTCTATAACCAGCCCTCCCCTGGCTATACCCATGTGCCAGTGTCACTACTGTGTCATTATATAACGCTGGGTGTTATTGATGCAGATACCACTTATTCTATAACCAGGCCTCCTCTGGCTATATCCATGTGCCAGTGTCACTAATGTGTTATTATATAGCGCTGGGTGTTATTATACTGATGCAGATACCACTGATTCTATAACCAGCCCTCCTCTGACTATACCCATGTGCCAGTGTCCCTACTGTGTCATTATATAGTGCTGGGTGTTATTATACTGATGCAGATACCACTGATTCTATAACCAGCCCACCTCTGGCTATACCCATGTGCCAGTGTCACTACTGTGTCATTATATAGTGCTTGGTGTTATTATACTGATGCAGATACCACTGATTCTATAACCAGCCCTCCTCTGGCTATACCCATGTGCCAGTGTCACTACTGTGTCATTATATAGCGCTGGGTGTTATTGATGCAGATACCACTTATTCTATAACCAGGCCTCCTCTGGCTATATCCATGTGCCAGTGTCACAACTGTGTCATTATATAGCACTGGGTGTTATTATACTGATGCAGATACTACAGACCCTATAACCAGCCCTTGTCTGGCTATACGCATGTGCCAGTGTCACTACTGTGTCATTATATAGTGCTGGGTGTTATTATACTGATGCAGATACCACTGATTCTATAACCAGCCCTTGTCTGGCTATACGCATGTGCCAGTGTCACTACTGTGTCATTATATAGCGCTGGGTGTTATTATACTGATGCAGATACCACTGATCCAATAACCAGCCCTTGTCTGGCTAAACCCATGAGCCAGTGTCACTACTGTGTCATTATATAGTGCTGGGTGTTATTATACTGATGCAGATACCACTGATTCTATAACCAGCCCTCCTCTGGCTATACCCATGTGCCAGTGTCACTACTGTCATTATATAGTGCTTGGTGTTATTATACTGATGCAGATACCACTGATTCTATAACCAGCCCTCCTCTGGCTATACCCATGTGCCAGTGTCACTACTGTGTCATTATATAGTGCTGGGTGTTATTATACTGATGCTCTGGGTGTTATTATACTGATGCAGATACTACAGACCCTATAACCAGCCCTTGTCTGGCTATACGCATTGTGCCAGTGTCACTACTGTGTCTTTGTACAGGGTTGGGTGTAATACTACAGATGCAGATACACATCCAGTATTTCACTCAGGCTTTATTTATTACATAACTTATCACCCAATATCGCTAGCAGTCTCTTGACAAGCTACTAACTTTATTTGCACTACATTTTTTATTCTATTATTTAATCAGAAAGAAAAGATATACTTAGGTTGTGGTGGACACCTTGCCTATCCCTGGATTGGTTGCACAAGAGCAGGGGGCGTGGCTGCACAACTAATTGTCCCCCTGCAATATAATAATTGGTGCCATGGTGTGATCCGGATAACAGACCCCAAATAGTGTGTCACATTGTCTGAGAGTGTTGCTGAATGTATAAAGGCTAAATAAAAATGCATGTTTCAATATTGTATAAAAGTATTTATTGCATTTATATTAGCATCAATGCTTCTAGTAAAAGTTCTATTTCACTCATAGATGTTGCTGTATTGACCATATGACCCAGAGAGTATTTGTCTGTATGCCACGTGCACCCACAAATGGGTTAAACACAAAAGTTAAAAGCAGCACCTGAGAATATAACGAGTAGCATTTTCGCTAATATATATGAATTATAAAAATGTTTCTAATCAAAATTGAAATGCATTGAAGAGCATTGTATCAGTGGTGTCACTAGGGTTGGTGTCACCCGGTGCGGTAAGTTATGGTGTGACCCCCCCTCCCCCCAGAAAGCAGACACACGCTAACACACAAAAACACAGGCACACACACATTCAAACACTCAGACACATTTAAAACACACACTCAGATGCACACACAAGCACTCGGAAATACACTCAAACACACACACAAAAACACTCAAAAAACACTCAGACACACACACAAAAACACTCAGACACACACACAAAAACAAACAAACACTCTGACACACACACAAAAATACTCAGGCACACACACAAAAACACTCTGACACACACACAAAAATACTCAGGCACACACAACAACACTCAGACACACACACACACACACACACACACACAAAAAACACTCTGACACAACCACAAAAATACTCAGGCACACACACAGAAACACTCAGGCACACACAACAACACTCAGACACACACACACACACAAAACACTCAGACACACACACAAAAACTCAGACACACACACATACAAAATATGTAAACTGCACTGCATTAATTATAAAGCTCATGCCTAGAGCTGCTTCCTGGCTCAGCAGAGCATCAAATGAAAGATAAACAGAGCGCTCTAAAATAAATCACTAAAGAAAAGCTTTAGGCATGCAAACTATCGCCTAGATCTAGAGTTCTGCGTTAGCCATCAAAACCAGCGTTAAGGTCTCCTAACGCTGGTTTTGGCCGCCCTCTGGTATTTAGAGTCAGTCAGGAAAGGGTCTAACGCTCACTTTCCAGCCGTGACTTTTCCATACCACAGATCCCCTTACGCCAATTGCGTATCCTATCTTTTCAATGGGATCTTTCTAACGCCGATATTTAGAGTCTTGGCTGAAGTGAGCGTTAGAACTCTAACGACAAAACTCCAGCCACAGAAAAAATTCAGGAGTTAAGAGCTTTATGGGCTAATGCCGGTTCATAAAGCTCTTAACTACTGTGCTCTAAGTACACTAACACCCATAAACTACCTATGTACCCCTAATCCGAGGTCCCCCTACATCGCCGCCACTCTAATAAATTTTTTTAACCCCTAATCTGCCGACCGCACACCGCCGCAACCTACATTATCCCTATGTACCCCTAATCTGCTGCCCCTAACATCGCTGACACCTACATAATATTTATTAACCCCTAATCTGCCCCCCCAATGTTGCCGCTACCTTACCTACACTTATTAACCCCTAATCTGCCGACCGGACCTCGCCGCTACTCTAATAAAGTTATTAACCCCTAAACCGCCGCACTCCCGCCTCGCAAACACTATAATAAATATTATTAACCCCTAATCTGCCCTCCCTAACATCTCCGCCACCTAACTTCAAGTATTAACCCCTAATCTGCTGACCGGACTTCGCCGCTACTCTAATAAATGTATTAACCCCTGAAGCTAAGTCTAACCCTAACGAAATAAAATAAATCTTATTAAATAAATTAATCCTATTTAAAGCTAAATACTTACCTGTAAAATAAACCCTAATATAGCTACAATATAACGAATAATTATATTGTAGCTATTTTAGGATTTATATTTATTTTACAGGCAACTTTGTATTTATTTTAACTCGGTACAATAGCTATTAAATAGTTAATAACTATTTAATAGCTACCTAGTTAAAATAAGTACAAAATTGCCTGGAAAATAAATCCTAACCAAAGTTACAATTAAACCTAACACTACACTATCAATAAATTAATTAACTAAACTACCTACAAGTATCTACAATTAAATCAACTAAACTAAATTACAAAAACAAACAAACACTAAATTACAAAAAATAAAAAAAGATTACAAGAATTTTAAACTAATTACACCTACTCTAAGCCCCCTAAAAAAATAACAAAGCCCACCAAAATAAAAAAATGCCCTACCCTATTCTAAAATAAAAAGTTAACAGCTCTTTTACCTTACCAGCCCTTAAAAGGGCCTTTTGCGGGCATGCCCCAAAGAAAACAGCTCTTTTGCATTTAAAAAAAACATACAATACCCCCCCCCAACATTACAACCCACCACCCACATACCCCTAATCTAACCCAAACACCCCTTAAAAAAACCTAACACTAAGCCCCTGAAGATCTCCCTACCTTATCTTCACCACGCCGGGTATCATCCTATCCGGCAAGAAGAGGTCCAGAAGAGGGTCCGAAGTGTTCATCCTATCCGTCAAGAAGAGGACATCCGGACCGGTAGACATATTCATCCAGGCGGCGTCTTCTATCTTCATCCATCCGGCACGGAGCGGGACCATCTTGAAGCAGCCGACGCGGATCCATCCTCTTCTTCCGGCGACTCCCGACCAATGAAGGTTCCTTTAAGTGACGTCATCCAAGATGGCGTTCCTCGAATTCCGATTGGCTGATAGGATTCTATCAGCCAATCGGAATTAAGGTAGGAAAAATCTGATCAGATTCAAGTTAATAAGTTTATTCAAGTTAATAAGTTTAATTAGGTAGCGGCGACATTGGGGGGGCAGATTAGGGGTTAATAAATATAATATAGGGGTCGGTGATGTTAGGGGCAGCAGATTAGGGGTACATAGCTATAATGTAGGTTGCGGCGGTGTACGGAGCGGCAGAATAGGGGTTAATAATAATATGCAGGGGTCAGTGATAGCAGGGACGGCAGATTAGGGGTTAATAAGTGTAAGGTTAGGGGTGTTTAGACTCGGGGTTCATATTAGGGTGTTAGGTGCAGACTTAGGAAGTGTTTCCCCATAGGAAACAATGGGGCTGCGTTAGGAGCTGAACGCTGCTTTTTTGCAGCTGTTAGGTTTTTTTCAGCTCAAACTGCCCCATTGTTTCCTATGGGGATATCGTGCACGAGCACATTT
Source organism: Bombina bombina (assembly GCF_027579735.1). Taxonomy (NCBI): domain Eukaryota; kingdom Metazoa; phylum Chordata; class Amphibia; order Anura; family Bombinatoridae; genus Bombina; species Bombina bombina. Next base: position 257,755,446 of record NC_069506.1, read on the forward strand.
TTGAAGCTGGCCGCGTCCGTAAGCAACGCTGGTATTTAGAGTTGCAGTGGCGGTAAATTAATGCTCTACGCTCCCTTTTTGGAGCCTAACGCAGCCCTTCAGAGAACTCTAAATACCAGCGTTATTTAAAAGATGCGGGGGAAAAAAACATGCGTAGCTAACGCACCCCTTCTAATGCAAAACTCTAAATCTAGGTGTATGAAAATTCTGCTCTCTGACTCTGTTCCAAGTCTGTCAGTGCACAGCCCCGGGCCGCGTGCCTACCGCTTCTTATGGCCAATCACCTCTGCACTCTGACCACCCCCAGACCCTCGCCCGCCCTCCCCTCCTACCTCTTCAGTGTGCACTTAGTGTACCGTAATCGTACCAGTCTGGTGGGCATCATACGTGGCTCCTTCACTTTAGAGACAGTGTCAGACAGTCATGCGCTCAGGTGCCAGGCATCCCCCTCACGATTTCCCGGTTCCCGTTTAGAGAGACAGCACAGCAGTGAGTGACTCCACTGCTCCACAGGTCAGTGAGCAGTGAGCACAGATAGGCAGGCAGGTTTAGGCTAGCAGTGCAACTTTCGCAAGCCCCAGGCACGCCCACAACATTCATAGTGAAATTGGGCAGGGGAGGAGCAAAGTACAAACAAGCAAAAGCAGCCGGAAAACTATTTGTAGAAATTGCAGCGCTGGCTCAAGGGGCAAAAAAATTGTCTAAAACTTCCCCAGTCCCACTAATGTTCACACATGCTGGTCCCTCTAATAAAAAAATCTATGCATCTCTACATTGTATTTCTTTGAATTTCAATAAAAGTTAAAAAAAAAAATAATTCTGGTGGTGTCACCCCCCTGGAGGGTGTCACCCAGGTGCGGCCCGCACCCCCTAGTGACACCACCGCATTGTATTATTGCCTATAACTTCCCTGTAGACTATATCTGTTTTACCATTGAGCCACAATATTTTAAGTCTGTGTGGTTTCAGTATGTCACAATTGTCTACCAGAGTGAATTTAAGAAAACCTTCTGTTTTGTGACTGTATTTTTTTCGACGCCTACAAGATACTGTCTTCCATTACGTATAATTTTGAAGCAGACTAGTCATTTTGAAGAGAGGTATAACTGCTGTATTATAGCGTTCTCTGTCAGAACACCCCAGTGTGCTAATTGCTAATGATTGATAGTCCCTTTGTGATGTGCTGAGAGTGTCTGTACACTGGGGACAGAAAGTGCTAATGATTGATGTTGATTATTTGCTTCACTAAGGTAGTTAGAAAGTTTTGTGTTAAGTGAACTGAGAACTGAATATTAGCAGAATCCCTATGAAGGAAAGTGATGCAGGGACAAGAAGTATATAACCATGTAAAAGAGCCGCATTATGTGGAGCCCAATAAAATAGCGCAGAATGCATTATATCACTCAAAAAATAAAATGTGTAATTAAAAGTGGATGGTTATATAATTTAGTTATAGTATCTTATTTTAGCGCTCCCTATACTTTAAATACATAGTGCAGAGACTGCTATTAGCACTCTCATTGCGCTCATGTTAAGTGGTGAGTTAAAGAGTTTTTTCATGATTCAAATAGAGAATCCAATTTTTAAAAGTTTCTAATTTACTTCTATTATGACATTTGCTTAGTTTTTTTGTTATTCTTTGTTGAAGAGATATCTAGATAGATAGCGTGCACATGTATGTAGCACTACATGACAGGAAATGGTGCTGCCATCTAGTGCTCTTGCTAAAGGAAGCCCTGGACGGCACCTATGCAGGGGAAGGGCATTTGACCCCTGTATAGGTGTGACAGAGCCGAGGGCTAAAAGGGGGGTGGCTAAGGGTAGCGAGGAGGGGCTGGAGGCCACGAGTATAAAGAAGGGGTGGTCCCTGAAAGAGCGCCAAAACTTTGAGAACAGAGGGTAAGTGTGGAAGAAAGCTAGCTTTGTTGCACACTTACCTTCTGCAGCATGGCGACTCGGGACGTGATGGCAGCTGTGGAGGCCCTGGCCCAAGCCAGGGGTGCTGACTGGGTACTGGAGCAGCTCCGGAAGGCAGGGGCTGCTCCAACGGCAGTGGACGAGGCAGCGAGAGGTGGGACGTCACGGCCTCCTCAGGGCCGACCGGTGAGGAGGGCCAAACCGTCTGAGAGGCTCAGTCCGGAGCTGGGTGGCGGTAACGCTGCGAGAGGCAGAAGCCTGCGCAGCAGAAGCTCCAGAGGGACGTTGCCGGGTGGACCGATCGGTTGGAGGAGCAGGACGTCGACACCGGTTGGGCCCGCACGGAGGCCTGGGTTGGCGCAGGAGGCTGTTGGATTGGCTGATGGTGGATCCAGAGGTGGCACGGCCCGCAGAGGGAAGCAGAGGAGGAAGACGAGGTCGACGACATTCGTTGAGGACGGAGGTAAGAGATAAGGAGGCTGGAGAGGCTCAGGCGCAGGTGCGGTGGCGGGCCTGGGGGGGCCATGTGAAGCCCGGGAGGCCTAAGTGGGGGCTGCAGCCGCAGGTTGAGGGCCGGAAGCGGGGCCCAGTGGAGGTGATGAAGGGCTGCTGGGGGCCGTGGTTCAGGGCCCGGTCAGGCAAAAGAGGACTTATGTGTGACGGGGGTCCGTGGAGTAAGGCCCGGTTAGGTGTAACAGGTGTTAGGTTAGACGGGGGGCCGGGGATAAGGCCCAGATGTAGGAAGGACTTTGGGCATGCTAACCGGAGGGCGGCCGGGGATAAGGCCCAGATGTAGGAAGTACTTGGGGCAAGCTAACCGGGGGCCGTAAATAAGACCCAATAGACGGTCAGTCGGGCGGGGGGCCCACAAGACGGGCCAGAATGAGCAGGGGTAAAGGGAGGGGGGGGCAATTGAAATGCCTCCGCAGGTGATTCGGGAAGGTTAGGTAGGTTGGCCAAGTGGATAGTTCTTTTAAGGGAAGGGGAGGGGGATTGCCATAGTATTACTGGATTGGGACTGGGTTAGTCACAAAGTTCCTGGGAGGCCCATTAGGCAGGAAGGGTAGCGGGGCCCCTTGGTGCTCAATGTAAGGGGAATACCCCCCCCTTCATGCACTTCCTACCCTCCCCTTTAGGTCCTCCTTACCCTCCAATCCCCCCCACCCCTCATTACCCTGTTCCATAACCATCATTCCTCTCTTTGGGGGGGCTGAGTAGGCAGTGGGTGGCGGATGGTGGTATTGTGGCACTGATGTTGGCTGTCTCTCCTCCTCTCTTGTATCCTTTGTCCAGAGTTCCCCGGGACCAGTGACGGCGGGCCTGGCAGGCAGGCCCCACCTGAGGCAGCATTGGACGTCAATGACATGGACATGGACACCATATTCTTGGGGGATTCATATAACGAATTCGAGGAGGAAGGGCAAGGAGGGGCGGTGGAAGAAGGACCAGGCACGGCGGACCAGGTAGGGGACATGAGGGCTTTGGCTCAGCTGTTACAATTGTGGGCACCTGGGGTTGCCAGGGATAGGGGTGAAGTGGAGGCGGGCACTAGGCTGGACACAAGCAGGAGACGTGGCGGGGAGGATGGCAGGGTAGGGACAGGAACGGGATGGCCTGGTAGGGCTGGTTCTGAGGTTGTGCTTTCTTCACAGGCTGGAAGGGACGACGGCCCCAGCAATGGGGGCCAAGGAGCCGGGAGGTCTGGGAGCAGTGGACGGCGGACGAGGTCACGTTCTCCATTGGAAGGACGGAGGAGCAGAACCTCCCACTCATCTCCGTCATGGGGCAGACTAGACAGGTCACCAAGGAGACGGCGGGATAACGACAGGGACCGAAGGAGGACAAGGTCGCCGTTGAGAAGGAGGGAGACAGTCAGGGTGACTTCAGGCAGATCAGAGGATGGAGCACGGAGGACGGAACCGGGGGAGCCGGACCAGCCAGCTACGGCTCCTAGGGCGGCAGGTGAGGAGCCTGGGAATGGGGCTAACACTTCAGTGGCTAATACTACGGGGACTGGGGGTATGGGTGTGAATGCAGTGCTGTTGCAGGGTTTGAAGGATTTGGTGGCTCAGGTGGAGAGGCAGTGCAGTGGGGCTCCAGGGGTGGCAGGAGTGTGGGGGCAGCAAGGGGGCCAAATCGCTGGGGCCCAAGGGGCAGGAGCGGCACCCGCAGGGGTGAGTGTGACAGGGGGAGGCGTCATTAATGTAGCCGAAGTGGCCATGAGCAGGCCATGCTTGTGCACGATTGGGCCATTGAGCATCCATCTGACACAGGAGATTAAAGATAACATCTGGAAAAGGGAATTCTTGGAAATTTTCTCGCTATTGCCCCTGGAGCAGTTCGTGGAGATTAAGGAAGATACGAAAGGAGAGCAGGGGAAAAAAGAGGAAGAAGAGAGGAAGAAGAGGTATCAGAAACTGCCGAAGACGTTTGCGAATTGGTCCCGGGCTTTCTGTATCCTGGCCAGTGTGACCGCTGAGAGATACCCAGAGCAAGGCTCAGCTTTGTTTTGTTATTATGATGAAATATCAGCGGCTTACCGGACGTACGGAGGCATGGCGTGGTGGAGGTACGACGAGCAGTTCCGGCAGCAGATTGCGGTACGTCCGGATATGAAGTGGGACGATTGTGACATGGGCATATGGTTGGAGATGATGACACCACTTCGAGGAGGGCAGTCCTTTCGTGGGGCAGGAGCAAATGCGAGCGGAGCGGGAGCTACAGCAGCGGTGGCCCTCCGAAAGGGGCTGTGTTTTCAATTTAACGACGGGCAATGTCGTTTTGGAGGGGCATGTAAGTACAAACACGAATGTTCTGGGTGCGGTGGGGCACACTCGTTCGCGAAGTGCTTCAAGCGGGGGCGAGTGCCAGCTAGATCGGGGGAAGTGGCTGTTCCGGGCTCGGACGTCAGTGAAGGTCGTAAGGATGGTCCCGTGGTTAGAACGGTTCGCTAGGGGAGGGGGAACGAGGAGGAAGGACGCGGAATTGTTGTTGTCGGGGTTCAGTTCGGGGTTTTGGATTCCTTTTCGGGAGGGGTCGGGGGCCGGGATTCCGGGTAACTTAAAATCGGCTATAGAATTCCCTGAAATCGTGAGGGGCAAATTGATGAAGGAGGTGTCATTGGGCAGGATGGCGGGCCCCTTTAAGGTTTGGCCGTTAGAGAATCTAAGGGTTTCCCCATTGGGGGTAGTGCCAAAGAAAGCCCCGGGGCAATACAGAATGATCCATCATCTGTCTTACCCCAAAGGGGGTTCTGTTAACGATGGAATTGATCCTGAGTTGACAGCGGTCAGGTATGCGTCATTTGATAAAGCGGTGGACTTGGTCCGGCAGGCGGGGAATGGGGCATTATTGGCCAAGGTGGATGTGGAATCGGCCTTTCGCCTGTTGCCGGTGCACCCTAAGTGTCACCATTTGCTAGGTTGCTTATTTGTTGATTCTTTCTTCGTGGATTTGTGCCTCCCAATGGGGTGTTCAATCTCGTGTTTCTATTTTGAAACTTTTAGCCGCTTCGTGGAGTGGCTAGTATGCCAGGTGGCGGGTGCCAGATCAGTGGTCCACTATTTGGACGACTTCTTGTTCGTGGGACCGGATGGGTCCAGGGACTGTGAGCACCTGATGAACACGTTTATGAAGGTGGCTGGGGATTTCGGGATTCCAGTGGCCGAGGAGAAGTCGGAAGGCTCAACAACGTGTTTGAGCTTTCTGGGGATTGAAATTGATGCTATCCGGATGGAATGGAGGTTACCAGAGGACAAAATAGTGGATTTGGTGGAGACAATTGACGCGGTGCTAGGAAAGCAAAAGCTAAAATTGAGGGAGCTCCAGTCGCTGATAGGAAAGCTCAACTTTGCTTGCAAGATCATCCCGGTGGGGAGGGTTTTCCTGAGGAGCTTGTCTCAGGCAACGGTGGGAGTGAAGGAGCCTTTTCATCGGGTCCGATTGAAAAAAGAGCTCAAAGAGGACTTAAGGGTGTGGCGGGAGTTCTTACGAGACTTCAATGGGAGAGCGATGGTGCAAGGAATGGGTGTTGACTCGGATTTGGATCTGTTTACGGATGCTTCGGGAGCAATTGGGTTCGGGGCACACTTAAATGGGAAGTGGTGTGTCGGGCAGTGGCCTAAGGAGTGGGGGGATTTGGGCTTTACTAACGGCTAGATTTAGAGTTGGGCGGTAGCCGTCAAAACAAGCGTATAGGGCTTCTAACGCTGGTTTTTACCGCTCTCGGGTATTTAGAGTTCACTTACCGACACTCAAAAATCTCCCAACGCACAAATCTCTACCGACAACTCAGACCCAGTAGTTAACATCTACCGACAAAATAAACATCCACGAATAAAAAAAAAAAATATTACACAAAGTAAACTTACACTCATGCAAACACTACACTATATTTTTTTTATTTATTTTTTTTAACATCAAAATAGAAATGATCAAAGTTGCGAGATCTCGGGTGTTAGAAAAAAACAACACAAATCCATTTTGCCATTGACTTACATTGACACACGGGAAAAGACCCTCATATAGCTACATCTAACTAATAATATTATCACAAACATACACTCATCGATGCATACAAAAAATATACACCACATTACATACACAAACAAGTTATTTATTACAAAATGAACACGATTTAGCTACTTTTTCACACAAGATCATGACATCACTCATTTTACGATGAAAACCAGTCTTTGAATTTTTTTTAACACTAATTTTGAGCCTCCATTAACTTCTATGGGGAAGACGTGCTCGTGCACGCGACAGACAGATTTCCCTAATGCACGCAAAAAGCGTAGACAAAAAAACTCAAAATACCAGCGCTAGAAATCGGAAAATAAATCATGCTTTTCTGCATTAGACCCAGCTATGACAAATAGATCAAGAAATGGCTATTTCCCTATGGTAGACTTATGGAGTTAACTTATGGCAAATTCACAACAACATTAAATTGTTTCATACTTTTACATTACATCAACTACAAATCAACATCACTAGTAACAAACATTTACAACAATTACATCACATTTAAACGGACACCAAAAAAATTGAAACATTTCATGATTCACAAACAGTAGACAATGGGAAACACCTCTCGTTTACCTTTATTATTGCATTTCATTTATTCAACTCATATGCTTGCAGCAACAGCATATCTACATAGGCTTAACACATGATCAGTCATGGATGCATATACTTTACTTTTATCATTCACTCATACATGTGCATTCATATGATGGGGGAAAAACACATTACATTCTCTCTAGGAATCACGAAAAAGAAAATAGGGATTTTACTGTACTTTTAGCATCATGAGTCCGTCACAATAAACCATTAGGAATTACGTACAATAAGAACATCATTACAACAGATTACAGCTGTCACTTTATGGGAAGGAACAACAATGCCAGACCGCTATATAGAAGTCAGCATATGTGGGACACAATCACAATATATGCGTACATGTACATAACACACATCACCCATCACGCAACCACAAAGCACACATTTAGATTTTATTCAGCACACAATAACAATGTAGTCAAATACAACAACACAATGAGGATTTCAGAACTACATAGGCAGGTTAATAATATGATGACGTCATTAGAAGATTCAACCATACACATCACAGATTCACCACTGTACCGCCCCTTTCAGAACTTTAACACTCAATACTACAATACAACATATACGTAAACGACAGTTTGGGACATCATTATTAGGGCGATTTTAATGGGACGCATACAATATTGACATCTCGGCAATCACTTATATATATAATACTACAGATGACAGCTGGAAGTTATTCAGTATTAGGGCGATTTGAATGGGACGCATACAATATTTACAGCTCGGCAATCACTTATATATACAATACTACAGATGACAGCCGGAAGTTCTTCAGTATTAGTGAGATTTTAATGGGACGTGTACAATATTTACAGCTCGGCAATCACTTATATATACAATACTACAGATGACAGCCGGAAGTTATTCAGTATTAGTGCGATTTTAATGGGACGTGTACAATATTGACATCTCGGCAATCACTTATATATACAATACTACAGATGACAGCCGGAAGTTCTTCAGTATTAGTGCGATTTGAATGGGACGCATACAATATTTACAGCTCGGCAATCACTTATATATACAATACTACAGATGACAGCCGGAAGTTCTTCAGTATTAGTGAGATTTTAATGGGACGTGTACAATATTGACATCTCGGCAATCACTTATATATACAATACTACAGATGACAGCCGGAAGTTCTTCAGTATTAGTGCGATTTGAATGGGACGCATACAATATTTTCAGCTCGGCAATCACTTATATATACAATACTACAGATGACAGCCGGAAGTTCTTCAGTATTAGTGAGATTTTAATGGGACGTGTACAATATTGACAGCTCGGCAATCACTTATATATACAATACTACAGATGACAGCCGGAAGTTCTTCAGTATTAGTGCGATTTTAATGGGACGTGTACAATATTGACATCTCGCTAATTACTTATATATACAATACTACAGATGACAGTTGTTACTTTATCGTTTACAAACAATATTGCAGCAACATTGATCGATCACATTCTATGCACATTATACACAACTATGCACTTTCCTTCATGTTAACGTGGATGTGTTCTTTTTACTATAAGATCGCGTTTAATAAATATTTATTACGCATATGAACAAACATTACAAACATGCACTGTATGTGTGATATTTGACACTTTCACATTGAGATTCATTGGGGGAAAACAACATTTCAACAAACACCTTAAAAAACGCCCACTTTGAAAGCATCCGCGCCGCTCACATACAAACAAGTGAATACAATTAGCAATCATTACAAACTCACTACCATTGGACTAATTGTACTATAAATCCCCCAAACAACATGGCCAAAGCGTCCATGGGGATCAACATCGTATCAATTCGCTTCTGTGTTTTTGCATACCCTGTTACTCCTTGCGCTGTGTTTGCTCTGCTGTTTGGCTTCGTGCTGCTAAGCTTGGCAAATATGGATGACGATGATATGGTAGACGCTGCTGGTGGTGCTATTGGCCAACTAGCAGTTGATAGAATCAGGCAGCCTCGGCGGCTCAGACTGAGACGAAGGGGTCGTCTGGTTAGAGGTCCTCGTGTCTACAGGGTAAGACCCACCTTGGAAAACATGAGCGACTTCGAGGTTTATGATAAGTATCGGCTCAATCGCGAACAGCTCATTGGCCTTTACGATGTTCTTAAACCTCATTTGGAGCCACGTATAACAATAAGGACTGCTGTCCCCGGCATGACTAAGATGCTAAGTTGTCTATACGTCCTGGCCTCCGGGAGTTTTCAATCAGGAGAGATGTACATGCATGGCCTGTCTCAAGGTACATTCTCTGGGGTGTTTGATAACTTTCTGGACGCCATGGTACGTATCAGTAAGCATTACATAGGATTCCCACAGAATGATGGTGATTGGAGGCGCCTGAAGCGGGAATTCTTTGCTATTGCTGAATTGCCCAATGTCTTGGGAGCCATTGATTGTACCCACATTGCGCTGCGTGCTCCAATTGATGACTTGCCCTTCAGAAATCGCAAACATTTTCATAGCCTCAACGTGCAGTATGTTTGTGACGCACGGATGAGGATTATGCATGTGTGTGCGAATTTTGGGGGTGCTAGTCATGATGCCCGCATCCTCTCTGGTATCTCGTTGGTGAGTATTTGTGCACAACATGGTTAATTAGTTAGACAATTGCCACTGTAGTCTTAAACTGTTAGTGTAATGTGCAGCTATAGGATGCAATTTAACCATGCCATTGTCTCTTTCCGCAAATGTCTAGTTTTAGTTCAATACAGATATGTAGCATGTCTTACCATAAATGCTCAGATCGAAAAAGCATTTTAACCTTTTAGTTTGTATTTTACACAAGGTCTGGTTTCTGCCAAATACGCATATGTAGCATGTCTTAGCTGAAATGGGAAGATAGCAAACTCAATTTAACCATGTCATTGTCTCTTTCCGCAAATGTCTAGTTTTAGTTCAATGCAGATATGTAGCATGTCTTACCATAAATGCTCAGATCGAAAACGCAATTTAACCTTTTAGTTTGTATTTTACACAAGGTCTGGTTTCTGCCAAATACGCATATGTAGCATGTCTTAGCTGAAATGGGAAGATAGCAAACTCAATTTAACCATGTCATTGTCTCTTTCCGCAAATGTCTAGTTTTAGTTCAATGCAGATATGTAGCATGCCTTACCATAAATGCTCAGATCGAAAAAGCAATTTAACCTTTTAGTTTGTATTTTACACAAGGTCTGGTTTATGCCAAATACGCATATGTAGCATGTCTTAGCTTAAATGGGAAGATAGCAAACTCAATTTAACCATGTCATTGTCTCTTTCCGCAAATGTCTAGTTTTAGTTCAATGCAGATATGTAGCATGTCTTACCTTAAATGCTCAGATCGAAAAAGCAATTTAACCTTTTAGTTTGTATTTTACACAAGGTCTGGTTTATGCCAAATATGCATATGTAGCATGTCTTAGCTGAAATGGGAAGATAGCAAACTCAATTTAACCATGTCATTGTCTCTTTCCGCAAATGTCTAGTTTTAGTTCAATGCAGATATGTAGCATGTCTTAAGTTAAATGCTCAGATCGAAAAAGCAATTTAACCTTTTAGTTTGTATTTTACAGAAGGTCTGGTTTATGCCAAATATGCATATGTAGCATGTCTTAGCTGAAATGGGAAGATAGAGAATAACATAGAACTAGATTATTCTTTTTAAATTTAAACATTTTTTAGTGGATTATCGTGTACAAAAAAATTATTTTAATATGATTTAATTGTGTTCTGTTCATAATTTATAGGTGATTCTGGTTACATGAGCCGTCCTTGGCTCATCACACCGTTACGTAACCCTACTGATGAGGCTCAGAAGCGCTACAATAGGGCGCACAAGAGAACCAGGGCTGTGGTCGAGAGAATGTTTGAGAAAATGAGATTCCGGTGCCTTGACAGGTCGGGAGGAGCCCTCCAGTACAGCCCTAGGAAGGTGGCTAAGATCGTTGTAGCCTGTAGCGTCCTGCATAATATTGCACAGCGGGCTGGGATGCTGCAGGCCGTCCAGGCGCCCCAACGCCTCCTCCTTGATGAGGTGGACGAGCCTGTTTTAGAGGGGCCATTCCGGGATGAGGGGCTCAATGTCAGAGCAGACATCATCAACCGCCACTTCAGACGATAAATAATAGAAGTTAGATTGGAGTATTGTCAATAGATGTGAACTCTAGGGAAATGACAAGTAGAGAATTGTGCAAACATGTTAGGATTGTTCATCAAATGATAACAATTTGTTTCATTTATTAATATAGGTGATGCTCTGGTCATTGGGTCCTGTAGCGAGTCTTTGCCACCTGGTTTTTAAAGACAACATCAGCTGGTAAGTATAAATGTATGGACTGTGGCTGGCAGGAATTTTACACAAAAATACATCATATGGCATACATTTTTCAAAACTAGTATTTAGTTTACACATTACTTAAAATTTAAATACTCAGAAAGGGATCCTCTAGCATGACTATCCTCTAGCATGACTATGGTTCAAAGTTAGATTCTAAGTCACACATTAGAGGTTCGTTCTGCTCAATATGACTCATCTTCACACTTGATAGAACATAACACAAGATGCTACACACGCTTAGTAAGCTAGTGACAGAAATTGATTCAGAAATGGGGGGTGGGAGAGGGGTACAGAACTGATTCATACACTTGTAGTAATAATTTTAATAAAACCTTTTCTGCCATTAGGGAGATGACTTCATCTAAAGACTGACAGTGAAGAATTCGAAGACTGACAGTGAAGAATTCCCAGACTGACAGTGAAAAAGCCAAGATTGAAATTGAAGAATACCAATGGGATCATGTCTGGCATTATCTTTCAAATCTGCTGACCTTCAAAACCATACAAAGACATGTTCACATGGTAAGTGGCAACTATTTGATGGAATAAGGCTGTGGAGGCATCCTATTGGAGACACTTAGATTATTTTTTAATTTTTAGATGGTATTTCACAGTCCTCTATTTTTGAAATGATGAATAAGACACCTATTGAAGATCAACTGTTTTCTCCAGAATTGACTTTCAAAGACCATGCATTATCCAGGTTGGTTTTCCAATGCATGCTAGTTAAGAATCACAGGAAGAATGTAAAATATTTTGAAAAGATACATGTCCTATATTAGAATATTTGTAGCTTACATAAATTACCCATACCTTGTTCATAATTAGATATTTATGTATCACAATCAGACAAAGGAATGCATAATATAGTTGATATAGAGGTATTTGAATGGACATGAAATATTACATTTATGTTCAGCATACATATATGTATTTTTGATTATTTAAATGTGATATACATTATTATGTATAATTAGAAATGCTGATATTTAAATGTAATTTGGATTACACAATATAATGGGGTTTTTTTATTTTTAAAATAAAATTTAAATTCATAAATATCTTGATAAAATGTTGCACAAAGTTAGAGCATAGACACAAGATGATTGTAAATGTATTTTATTTTATGAATATTTAAAACGTGTGTATTAATTTTTTAATTTTTTTTTTTTACAGATTTTCATCTGATGACTTCCAGGATATTATTTTATTTTTGTTAAAAGAAAAATATTAAAAAAAAATGGTAGTAATCAACATTTTATTATTAAATACCATCTTTTGAACAGATTATAATAAATATCCATATAATCTGTCAATAAAAACAATTTGACTCCCATGACTGGTAGTTGTCTATTTGACAAGCACATGCATAAGATCAAATTAGGCATCATGTAGTGCATTAATTTGAGAAAATCCACTTATTCAGAGAATATTAAAATTAATTGGTGAGTGAAATCCATCGATGCTTTTATTGTGTAATTTTTAGATGTTAATTTTTTAAAATATTTTTGGATATGTAGTCTTAATTTGACATAAATTTATTTTTTTCACTTTTAAGAAGGGGAAGTGGTTCACTTACATTAAAGTGACAGTGTTGTTGAATGTAAAATTTCTTTTAGAAGATCTTGTATCTTCCTTAGGTATCTAAAAACATAATTTAATTAAATTTATATTTAAAAAAATTAAAATGGTAGGTCAGTTAACTTCATATTTTGCACAAGATAGTTATTGGATGCCATGTTGATTGATTTTATGTTCTAGTGGAGTCATTTAAATGGTCATTTAACTATAGTTAGTAATATTATGTAATTTTTAAAATCTTACCTCTTGGTTAGACATCACATATCTATATATATTTTCATTCCCCTTTAGTTTATTTCTACAATGTTAAATCAACATTCAGAATGTTTTGGTCCTTAAAGGGACATTCCGAAAATATATTGTGTATTGAATTTTAAAAAATACAAAATAATCTATAAAATATTTTGAATGTACTATTTAATTACATTCAATCTTTAAATATACTTAGAAAAAGATATATCAATGCACATGTCTTAGACAATGACATAAGGCATCTATGTGCAACCAACAATCAGCATCAAAATAGCCTATGTAGATATGTATTTAATCCAAGAATATATATAATTAAAATCTAATGATTGAATAACCAAAAATATTAAGTTGTTAAAATATTATATTATTCTCCAAAATGCGTAAATAACATATAGCTTAATGTCCCTCTAAGCTGAAGACTGCGAAATACAGCCATTACAATATATATTTCATTCAGTGTGTAAAACAATCCAGAAGTTAATCTAAATATACTTTAGTCATATGTTATACTAATTTTGTCAAAGGAAGGTGCCTAGGTTTATGATATTTCAAGCATTATTGCGAAATGTCTCCTTAAAGGGACATGAACTCAAAATATACTTAAAGGGAGACTGTTCAAAAATTAATTATTTCTACATTCTGAACGAGTATTCAATTTTAAGCAACTTTATAATTGACTCATATTATCAATGTTCCTCGTTATGTTGCTATCATTACTTGAAAAATAATGCATTAAATTGATAATTTATTTGCTTCAGTACTCTGGACAGAACTTTTTTTTTGGGTGGATTAATTTATCCAACAATCATCAAGGACAACCCAGGTTGTTCGCAAAAAGTTGTCCGTAATATAAAATATCATTTTTTATTTGCCAAGAAAGATACCAAGATAATTATTAACATTTGAGAATCGGATTAAATTATAAAGTTGCTTAAAATTTCATGCTCAATCTGAATCACAAATGCTAAATTTTTTTGTACAGTGTCCCTTTAAGAGATTTAAAGAGTGTATTTACTTCTCTTATCTTATTATCTTGACATACTTTGCTTTAAAAGAATATTGAGATAGGCTCAGTAGATGAAGATTGGTGGATGCACAGAGATGCCTTATGTGATTGGCTCAACCATGTGCATTTAAATTTCTGGTGTTGAGGATATCTAAATACAAAGATCAATTGAGTTGCATTTTAAAGTCTAAACATATTTGATCTCTACAGATCATTTGATACAATTGTTTGGTTGTAATGTCTATTTAAAAATAAAGACGCCATTGCACAATAACATATACACTGTGTGCAGAATTATTAGGCAAATTAGTATTTTGACCACATCATCCTCTTTATGCATGTTGTCTTACTCCAAGCTGTATAGGCTCGAAAGCCTGCTACCAATTAAGCATATTAGGTGATGTGCATCTCTGTAATGAGAAGGGGTGTGGTCTAATGACATCAACACCCTATATCAGGTGTGCATAATTATTAGGCAACTTCCTTTCTTTTGGCAAAATGGGTCAAAAGAAGGACTTGACAGGCTCAGAAAAGTCAAAAATAGTGAGATATCTTGCAGAGGGATGCAGCACTCTTAAAATTGCAAAGCTTCTGAAGCGTGATCATCGAACAATCAAGCGTTTCATTCAAAATAGTCAACAGGGTCGTAAGAAGCATGTGGAAAAACCAAGGCGCAAAATAACTGCCCATGAACTGAGAAAAGTCAAGCGTGCAGCTGCCAAGATGCCACTTGCCACCAGTTTGGCCATATTTCAGAGCTGCAACATCACTGGAGTGCCCAAAAGCACAAGGTGTGCAATACTCAGAGACATGGCCAAGGTAAGAAAGGCTGAAAGACGACCACCACTGAACAAGACACACAAGCTGAAACGTCAAGACTGGGCCAAGAAATATCTCAAGACTGATTTTTCTAAGGTTTTATGGACTGATGAAATGAGAGTGAGTCTTGATGGGCCAGATGGATGGGCCCGTGGCTGGATTGGTAAAGGGCAGAGAGCTCCAGTCCGACTCAGACGCCAGCAAGGTGGAGGTGGAGTACTGGTTTGGGCTGGTATCATCAAAGATGAGCTTGTGGAGCCTTTTCGGGTTGAGGATGGAGTCAAGCTCAACTCCCAGTCCTACTGCCAGTTTCTGGAAGACACCTTCTTCAAGCAGTGGTACAGGAAGGAGTCTGCATCCTTCAAGAAAAACATGATTTTCATGCAGGACAATGCTCCATCACACACGTCCAAGTACTCCACAGCGTGGCTGGCAAGAAAGGGTATACAAGAAGAAAATCTAATGACATGGCCTCCTTGTTCACCTGATCTGAACCCCATTGAGAACCTGTGGTCCATCATCAAATGTGAGATTTACAAGGAGGGAAAACAGTACACCTCTCTGAACAGTGTCTGGGAGGCTGTGGTTGCTGCTGCACGCAATGTTGATGGTGAACAGATCAAAACACTGACAGAATCCATGGATGGCAGGCTTTTGAGTGTCCTTGCAAAGAAAGGTGGCTATATTGTCACTGATTTGTTTTTGTTTTGTTTTTGAATGTCAGAAATGTATATTTGTGAATGTTGAGATGTTATATTGGTTTCACTGGTAAAAATAAATAATTGAAATGGGTATATATTTGTTTTTTGTTAAGTTGCCTAATAATTATGCACAGTAATAGTCACCTGCACACACAGATATCCCCCTAAAATAGCTATAACTAAAAACAAACTAAAAACTACTTCCAAAACTATTCAGCTTTGATATTAATTAGTTTTTTGGGTTCATTGAGAACATGGTTGTTGTTCAATAATAAAATGAATCCTCAAAAATACAACTTGCCTAATAATTCTGCACTCCCTGTATGAGCAGTTCAGACAAATACAAGCTCGAGGTTTATTTACTAATAACAAACAAACCTGTAGTTTAACATCTATAAACAGATTATCCAAGTTACTGACATTATAACCTGAAATTGAACATTCAGAAATGTTGCGCGGGAAATGGATCTTGAAACACCAGATTTGCATCTTTAAACATTAGAGTCTAATGTCACGCAATAGCACACAATCAATGTGCATTATAAATACAGGGAGTGCAGAATTATTAGGCAAGTTGTATTTTTGAGGATTAATTTTTTTATTGAACAACAACCATGTTCTCAATGAACCCAAAAAACTAATTAATATCAAAGCTGAATAGTTTTGGAAGTAGTTTTTAGTTTGTTTTTAGTTTTAGCTATTTTAGGGGGATATCTGTGTGTGCAGGTGACTATTACTGTGCATAATTATTAGGCAACTTAACAAAAAACAAATATATACCCATTTCAATTATTTATTTTTACCAGTGAAACCAATATAACATCTCAACATTCACAAATATACATTTCTGACATTCAAAAACAAAACAAAAACAAATCAGTGACCAATATAGCCACCTTTCTTTGCAAGGACACTCAAAAGCCTGCCATCCATGGATTCTGTCAGTGTTTTGATCTGTTCACCATCAACATTGCGTGCAGCAGCAACCACAGCCTCCCAGACACTGTTCAGAGAGGTGTACTGTTTTCCCTCCTTGTAAATCTCACATTTGATGATGGACCACAGGTTCTCAATGGGGTTCAAATCAGGTGAACAAGGAGGCCATGTCATTAGATTTTCTTCTTTTATACCCTTTCTTGCCAGCCACGCTGTGGAGTACTTGGACGCGTGTGATGGAGTATTGTCCTGCATGAAAATCATGTTTTTCTTGAAGGATGAAGACTTCTTCCTGTACCACTGCTTGAAGAAGGTGTCTTCCAGAAACTGGCAGTAGGACTGGGAGTTGAGCTTGACTCAATCCTCAACCCAAAAAGGCCCCACAAGCTCATCTTTGATGATACCAGCCCAAACTAGTACTCCACCTCCACCTTGCTGGCATCTGACAAAAAGTATTGCACCCTGTAGTGCAAATGTAGCGTACTAGGAATATTATAGTGTCCTAGTGCACATGTAGTTGGAGATGGATATCAAGAGTGAAGGGATGGACGTCAGGATGATAAACAAGAGAACTCCAGTATCGTTGTATAAAAATATTTTATATAAAAACAGGAATAAAAGAATATATACACAGATCTATAGTGACATCTGTTGTATAATGCTACGCGTTTCTAAGCGCTCACCGCGCCTTTTCCTCAGGCAAATGATCATTTGCCTGAGGAAAAGGCGCGGTGAGCGCTTAGAAACGCGTAGCATTATACAACAGATGTCACTATAGATCTGTGTATATATTCTTTTATTCCTGTTTTTATATAAAATATTTTTATACAACGATACTGGAGTTCTCTTGTTTATCATCCTGACGTCCATCCCTTCACTCTTGATATCCATCTCCAACTACAGCAGCACTACTTGAGTGGTTATGTGCACTAGGACACTATAATATTCCTAGTACGCTACATTTGCACTACAGGGTGCAATACTTTTTGTGAGTATCCATTCGTAAGCATAAGCAGATATCCACCACCTGTTCATAATTGATCTGCACTAGGGGTCGCCCTCTTGTTTTCTTTCTAAATTTACAGACTACAGACACATCTTCTGCGTTTGGGAGGAGCAGCCCTCAGTTTGGTGCACAGTTTGCTGGGACACTGTGAAGTTCCCAGACCGTTTACCTGGGCATTACCTTTGCCTTTTCATACTGTGAGTATGTTTTCACTTGCATTATTTCTTTTATAAAAATTGGCTACACTAGGAGGCGCCCTTCTCTCTCTGCTCTTTTTTGCTGGCATCTGAGTCAGACTGGAGCTCTCTGCCCTTTACCAATACAGCCACGGGCCCATCCATCTGGCCCATCAAGACTCACTCTCATTTCATCAGTCCATAAAACCTTAGAAAAATCAGTCTTGAGATATTTCTTGGCCCAGTCTTGACGTTTCAGCTTGTGTGTCTTGTTCAGTGGTGGTCGTCTTTCAGCCTTTCTTACCTTGGCCATGTCTCTGAGTATTGCACACCTTGTGCTTTTGGGCACTCCAGTGATGTTGCAGCTCTGAAATATGGCCAAACTGGTGGCAAGTGGCATCTTGGCAGCTGCACGCTTGACTTTTCTCAGTTCATGGGCAGTTATTTTGCGCCTTGGTTTTTCCACACGCTTCTTGCGACCCTGTTGACTATTTTGAATGAAACGCTTGATTGTTCGATGATCACGCTTCAGAAGCTTTGCAATTTAAAAGTGCTGCATCCCTCTGCAAGATATCTCACTATTTTTTACTTTTCTGAGCCTGTCAAGTCCTTCTTTTGACCCATTTTGCCAAAGGAAAGGAAGTTGCCTAATAATTATGCACACCTGATATAGGGTGTTGATGTCATTAGACCACACCCCTTCTCATTACAGAGATGCACATCACCTAATATGCTTAATTGGTAGTAGGCTTTCGAGCCTATACAGCTTGAAGTAAGACAACATGCATAAAGAGGATGATGTGGTCAAAATACTCATTTGCCTAATAATTCTGCACTCCCTGTACATTTAATAGAGCAATGTTAATACTTCACAATAAGTCACAAAATTTATTTTATGAACAATAAAGACATACAATATTAAATGTGTATTAATCCAACGTATTTGTATTAAAGAAACAGACCGTTATTCAACCGAGAAATGTCGACAACATTTAATAATGTGACAGTATTAGATTTTAACGAGAATTTAAACATTAATATTTAATGGATCACGGATATTAAATCTGCGTCACACATATCCGCATGACAGGCCCATGAGTTACAAATACGTCTACATGAAAAATGAAGTAACAGCACCACCAGGAGGTATGTGTATGGAAGTTATTAAGATATGAAACATTAAGGAACGGCCAATCACACAAACACAACTTGAGCCAGGATGGTCTCACAGACATTCTAACAATATTTCAAACTTTTATCCAATCAGATGTACAGATAACTTGTCCCATGGTGCATCTCATGTTTACTTCCCAATATAAAAGTCCATTATACGTTACCATCTTTGTCAGTTCTCTAATGCCTGCAGGCTGTATATATAATATATCTCTATAATATTTTGTTTGGGGCTAGCAGGCATGAAACCTCCCAGGTTTACCAAGCAGGAGAGCGCTGCACTGGTCCACGCCATCCAGGACTTTTATCCCCAGCTGTTTGGGAACAAGAGGAGGTCGACAGATGAGCATGTTAAGAAGGCCCTCTGGGAGTCTATCACCAATGCGGTTCAATTGGTGTGTGGCGTCCAGAGGAGCCAGGATTAGATCATGCGGAGATTCAGAGATATGAGGTTGAGCTTGACAAAAAAAGTCGACCTCATAATGGAGTGGGTACAAGCCCGTAAAAGAGGGGGCAAAAGAAAGGCCCCGCGGAAACTCTACCTACTCCCTTATGAGGTGACTTTATGCGAGCTCCTCAGTCTCCGGGTCCCCAAAAGATTTCGATCCTCTCCATCCTCGGCCTCCTCTTCTTCCCTCCCAGCTGCTGGATCTGAAAGTCCTGACCCAGGGGCCAAGGCAGCTGCTTCTCCGTCCAGTGGCCTGGGAGGAGCGGACAGAGAATCTGAACCAGGTAACTATCCAACTTCATATAATATATTAAGATTTGATTAGATTTTTAAGAAATGTGTATATAGTCATATACGAAACCTATATAGATCTCACAACATACGCTACAGATGATGTTTAGATATCTGATTTTAGATTAGTGACACATGAAATAGGAATGATGTTTTTTGCGCTCTACAGAATATGTGTCACAGAGCGAAAA
Source organism: Bombina bombina (assembly GCF_027579735.1). NCBI lineage: Eukaryota > Metazoa > Chordata > Amphibia > Anura > Bombinatoridae > Bombina > Bombina bombina. The sequence continues at coordinate 257,775,417 of NC_069506.1, forward strand.
TGGAATTGCGCATCCGTGAAATCACTGCTGTAAGTGGCATTGCTTTACACATGTTGGTCAAATGACGGATGCGTAATTCCGCTTGGAATCATTGCGCAATCATCCCGAAAAATAGAATTGCGCACACACGTGAACATGGATTTGCTGTAAGTGGCATTGCTTTACACATATTGGTTAAATGACGGATGCGTAATTCCGCTTGGAATCATTGCGCAATGATCCCGAAAAATAGAATTGCGCACACACGTGAACATGGGTTTGCTGTAAGTGGCATTGCTTTACACATGTTGGTCAAAATGAAATGTGAATTATTATATATGTGAAGAATACAGTATTCTTATTTTCAACATTATACATAATAAAAAAGATACTAGCAGAATCAAAATAAATAATAAAATATGTCCATCAATTGATGAGAATGAAATAACACAAAAAATGAATTAAAGCTACAGTCAACAACATAACTGATTGAAAATAAGAGTACAGGATATATTTATGATGAATTTAATTGGGGAAACAATTAACTCATGGGACTACCAAAAGATTAATAGTTTTTAATTGATTTGGTAATAATGTAAAGATTTTAAATATGGCATGATTTGTATTAATGATATCCAATCCTCATTTAATATATTACAGATCGTGATGTTGGTGCTGGAACCTCAAGCCAGGGCTTGTCACAGTATGGTATGTCTCATTTTAATTGACATTTGTCTTAGAAACATGGACAGAACATTACATACAAAATCCACATTGTTCAATATTTATATGTATCCTCAAAATGGATTTGTAAAATATTTACAAATAAGAATAAAAAACAAACAAACATAGGATTACATTGTAATACTAATCTGAAATTTTTTCGAATTTAAGATATCCCATCTATTCTTGATATCTTCATTTTAATGTAAGATTCTTTGAATGTCCAATTTATATTCTTCCCCTGTGTATTACTAAATCTTATTTGGATACATTTTGACAACATTCACACACTTTTGCATATGTTTTGATTTTTAAAATATAGATTCAATTTTTGTAATTGATCACGTCATTTAAGGGACATGCCAACTAAATTTTACATTGAATGATTTTATTGTTTTGTATAAACATTTTATTAGCTAAATTGGTTCAGTCTATTGTTTGAGTTATTCTAAAAACATATTGATTTTGGTTTAGGTTAAACAATGTATTACTGGTATTATCCGGCTTTTTTTTAAAGCATAAATTGGCCTTTTTTCATAATTTCAAATCATGTATTCAGATAACAGTAGTACATAGTTTCAAAAAGTATACAATTACACATTTTGAGCTTCATGTCCCTTTAAGAGAGGATAATTAAAGATTTTTTAGGATATCCTTAACTAACATATTAGATTGTAATTGCATGCTCCATCCCATTCATTACATCAACATATGGAGTAGAGAATTCATTAACAGCGACATTGTCAAATCAATATATTTTTATATTAAAGGGACACTGAGCTAAAATTATTACTGTTGTCATTCAGATAGAGCATGCAATATTAATCAAAATTTAAATATAATACTATAATCATATTTTAAATATTCTATTGATAAATGTATTTTAAAATCAAGAATGTACGTTTATCTTCTGCTCCATTTTGGTTGACCAACCTGGGTTGTTATTGATGATTGGTGGATACCATCAACAAACAATATTTATTGAATACAATATTGCTTATCTGCCTTTAAGATTAAAATGTTGCAAAATAAAAATTATAATAGGAGTCAATGTTAAATAATTTGGAACAGTTTGAACAGTGAAATCACTGTTTGAAATAAATCATGTCAGTGTCCCTTTAATAAACAATAGATTCATTAATCCTTACATTCTTTGGATTAAACAATATTGATATATAATTCACATATTCACTGTTTGATTTACTTTCTAGATATAAGCATACTCTAACAGCACCATGATTACATATTTGTACAAATCAATTTGGTTTGGTATTATGATCAATATGTGTTGTGTCCTAAACAAGATTACTGTACATTGCACAAATGGCTCGATGTGCCACATGTCTTTGTTTATATTTGTCAACAGCTGTTATTCAAAATGTGGTTTGTGTGTATTCTTTTAAGAACATTGGTCAATGGGTATATTTAGATATGCAATAGCATCGTATGAGATGAGTTTGATGTCTAATATAGTCAGAAATTAAACATATGTTAAATACATCATTTTTTACATAATCCCCTTGATTCAATCAAGCATTTTTTATTCTAATGACTGCTCTATTCTTCACATTTTCAAGTTGATTATTCTTATAAATCGATACAGATGTGATTTAGTGCTATCCCAAATGTGTTCACTAATATATATCTATATCATTCATAGAGAGAGTTGTTGTGGGGAGCCCAGAGGGATCCAGCACCGACACAGAGCTGCCTTTGCAGTCTTCTGGTAAGTCCATTGACTCATTTATATGTCATTGAAGCTGTATTGGTAATCAATATTATGAGCATGATTCTGATGAAGCATAACATTTGAAACAAACATATAATTTACTCCTCTGATTATATATCAATTTTAGTTTAATATTGAAAGATTAAGAATGACAATTTTCTTAGTCTACACCTTTGTTATTCAGAAGATGTATAGCATATGTTTGTTTACATTTTCAATTTTGACAACAATCATCAAGTGATACACACATGAGAAATCTTAAATGTTCAATGTACTATGCTTTTATGATTTTTAAAATAATACAAACAATAAAGCGAAAATCTGAATCATTGAGAATAACAAATCTAATGTCATTTGTATGCTCCATCAAAATGATGTAAATCATAACTTTGGGTGTGTATATCTTTAATGCAACATTGATGTGTGTCTTTGAGCAACAGTAACATATGTTATAATATCTGATCTTAACGTGTACATAACATGCTATGTTTTACAGAGATTGATTTAACATGTGGGACGGAGGAGGAAGAGGCTCCCTTGGAGTCTGATGGTATGTGAAATATATCTAACATGTATCCAACATGTTTTTTTATTGGAAATCATTTTATTGAAGACATTCAAAGTCTACAGCTTTTGCACTTTAAAAAGGAATATTATTTTTCTGTTCAAATACACTACTGCCCCCTTTCTATATCAGGCAGCATGAAAATATGCTTGGATTATTCTTTTTCTTTTTTTTGGATTTGTAATTCATGCCATCATGATGTCACATGCATATTCCAGGCCAAACCACAATCATAATTTTATAATTGTACAGACAGTCATTGCTATTCATCTGAGTGCCTATATGCATACCATGTACTCATGTCATCATTGTTTAGAAATTCAAACACACTTCTAAGTATATTGCAAACATAATCAAGTTGAAATGTGTTGATTTGATTTCATGATGTATGAGATGTTAATATATTTTTATTATTTATTTCAGATCGATCCTCCACTTCTGGTCATCATTTTTCCGCCCCTGCCCAGTCCCCTGCCCAGACCCCTGCCCAGTCCCCTGCCCAGTCCCCTGCCCAAGCCCAGGCCCCTGCCCAGTCCCCTGCCCAGGCCCCTGCCCAGACCCCTGCCCAGGCCCAGTCCCCTTCCCAGTCCCCTGCCCAAGCCCCTGCCCAGGCCCCTGCCCCTCCACAGACCTTAGACCCTCCCGGCCCTTCACATTTTTCCTGTCCTGTCCCTCCCAAAAAACGCCCCTTCATCCCCCTTCGCCGCTCTCCCCGTCTTTTGGTCCGTACAGCTACCCAGCTGCCCAGCCCCCAACTCACCACTCCCCAGCTGTACGGCCTACCCCAGAGCAGCAGCCCATCCCTCCCCAACCCAATCCCATCCCTCCCCAACCCAATCCCAACCCTCCCCCCTGTCTCAACCTTCATTGTCCTGGGTGTCGGATTGTCCTTCCCAGGCACAGCTGTAAGTATCATTCAAAATCAACATTATAAGATACTTAAAGGTACACTGAAGGCAAATTGTTTCTATTGTGATTCAAATAGAGCATGCAATGTTAATCAAATTTATAATTTACTACTCTTATCAATTATTCTTCATTCTCTTGCTATATTTATTGAAACAAAGAAATGCCTATAATTATTTTGAAAATAAAAAAAAGTCTGGACATCATTTCTTTATTGTTGGATGAATGTATCCATCAATCAGCAGGGACAACCAAAGTTGATAACCAGAAATGGCCGTCCCTATAAACTTACATTCTTGCATTTAAAATATAGCTATAGAATTCTAACATTTCAAGAATAGTAGTAAATTAAAATTTTGTGTAAAATGTCATGCTCTATCTGAATCAGTAACTAAAATATTTTGGTTTAGTGTCCCTTTAATTTGATATCACTACATATACCAATCACCACTACTTGGATCCAACAATTTATGTACAAATGTTCATACATTATCTCTTGTATAACCCAGTGGGAATGTAATTTCTTCTGGTTGCTATGTTTACACAGCTTGGCCTCAACACCAAAATGTTTAAGGATAGGTGTGCCTACCACAGTATAACTAAAATATTTAAATTGCTAATGTAAGTACAATGTAAATCCTTTTACCAGATTTTATACACTCAAGCTGTAAAAGTGGATCATCGAAAACCAATTAAAGGGGACAACATGTTTGAGTAAACTGTCCTTTTAATGGTTTAGGTCTGTCTGAATAACATATTTAATGTGTAAATAATCAATTTCAACAAATTAATTTAAAGAATGATTTGTCTTTATGATGACAATGTATCTTTGATTATTTTTTATTCAGTTGTGTAATTATCATTAATATTTTATTTATTCTTTATTTTAGGCTGTGACTCAACATGGCTCACGCTAAAAGGTCTAGCACGTGTAGAGCAGGCCGTGTTGAGGAATGCAGCTGTCCTGAGAGGGATGAACGACACCATGCATGCCCAGCTACAGGTTCAGCATTTGACTCTGCGTCAGATGATGCGTTTCAATACAATGCTTGAATCTGTAGCTGGACAGGCACAGGACGATGAAGGTGATTACCAATAAGTGGAGGATCTGGAGATGCTCCAAGGGCGCAGATAAGAATCTACCGTCCACATGTTGATTTTCTGATTTTTATGGTTGCCATTTGGCCTTTTTGTTATTATTGTTGTGCCTGTTGCACTCTTTTACCTTGTCAAATGGCTCCAATGGGGCTATGCTGGCCCTTGGCAACTCTCTTCATGGACTGTGATGCACTCTTTGACCTTGTCAAATGGCTCCAATGGGGCTATGCTGGCCCTTGGCAACTCTCTTCATGGACTGTGATGCACTCTTTGACCTTGTCAAATGGCTCCAATGGGGCTATGCTGGCCCTTGGCAACTCTCTTCATGGACTGTGATGCACTCTTTTACCTTGTCATATGGCTCCAATGGGGCTATGCTGGCCCTTGGCAACTCTCTTCATGGACTGTGATGCACTCTTTGACCTTGTCAAATGGCTCCAATGGGGCTATGCTGGCCCTTGGCAACTCTCTTCATGGACTGTGATGCACTCTTTGACCTTGTCAAATGGCTCCAATTGGGCTATGCTGGCCCTTGGCAACTCTCTTCATGGACTGTGATGCACTCTTTGACCTTGTCAAATGGCTCCAATGGGGCTATGCTGGCCCTTAGCAACTCTCTTCATCGACTGTGATGCACTCTTTGACCTTGTCAAATGGCTCCAATGGGGCTATGCTGGCCCTTGGCAACTCTCTTCATGGACTGTGATGCACTCTTTTACCTTGTCATATGGCTCCAATTTTCCTGATCTTTAAAATATTATTTATAAACGTTGTTGATGTTTTCTGACATACTAATAAAAGACGTCATTCCACAATTCTTTGTCCTCTTTATTCATGTCATTGATTGAAATCTCTAGTTTATCTGGTTCATCCTTAAAGGGACCTTACCAAAAATAATGGTGTTTCCTGAATCATATATGTAATACAATTGTAAATGACTTTAAGATATACATCTCCAATTTAATTTTAGTATTTGTCTTTATATATTTTTCTTAAAGCTTTATCATTGCATGATTATGATTAGCATAGTAATTTTTTTATATATGTATATATAGATTGTTATTTTTGTATATATATGTATATTGCAAATTTCACATCCATGTGTTTATTTATAAACTCTGCGTGAATTGATGCACCTTTAACAAATGATCCCAGGATTGATACAATGAGATAATCCATGTAAAGTGTTAATTTTATTGAAATAGTATTCTCTCTGTGTATCCTCCTTTTTTTTTTTTTTTTTATTTCATGTCCCTAGTGATGCTGAGCACAATTGTTAATGAATGGATATCCATTTCTAAAGCGTTTTTGTCCTTTTTACATGAACAAGGACATATAATCTTATTAATAAACAATCTTATTGTAATGTTGACAGCACATGTGTTTAAATTTCAATTATATCTTATTGTAGTAGTGTAACCAAATCAATATCTGTGTGTAATGCACATATTTTAGATGAGGAATATGTTTATCAAAATATTTTTACAAAATACTTCTCCTCCCATATATGGCTAGAGGTTGGCTGACCATATTTCAACTTGAATAAGTGACACGTTTGATCAATACATGTGTCATTATTGTTATTCCAAAACAATCTAAACATATATTAAAACATCAATGGCATATGTATTTCTCATGTGTATCTTTTAAATGTTAAAGATATACACCATAGCTATAGTTAAAGGGACAGTCAAGTCCAAAAAGATGATTCATGATTTAAATAGGGCATGCGAGTTCAGCCAACTTCCTAATTAGCTTTTATTCAACATTTCGCTTTGTTCTCTTGTTATTGTTATTTGAAAGCTAAACAGAGGAGGTTCATATGCTAAGTTCATCGACCTTGAAGACTGCCTCTAATGTTTTAAAAATATTGACTACTATAAGGCATTATTTCACATGTTTCATATAGATAACATTGAGATCATGCACGTAAAGGGACCTAGGAGTGAGCATTGATTGGCTAAACTGCATGTCTGTCAAAAGAACCTAAATAATGGTGCAGTCAGCAGAAGCTTAGATACAAGATAATAACAGAAGTAGAATGTATATTAATATATAACTGTGTTTGTTGTTCAAAAATGAGTAATGTGTAATAAAGGGATTAGCTATATTTTTGAAAATTCAATTTCTGGGGTTGACTGTCCCTTTAACATATAATATCTAACACATCCCTATTTTACTAATGCATCTCCTAGCATTAATTTTCTTTTAAAGGGACAGGAAACACAATAATCCAAATATTTAAATTTATTGTAACAATATATTTCAAATTGAAATGTCGTACATAATCGTGTAACCAATATTGATTTAATGTGTAATTAAAACATGCTGCTTGCTAAATAGTTTAGTTATAAATCCTCTGCTTCTAATGAAATATCTCCTTATTTTCGATAATGTATTCTATTTTATAGATCACAGTATTTCATTATCTATCGTGACATTCCTAGATAGCAATATAGACACATACTAGTTACTAAAATATAAATACGTTTCTTATTGATATGCCAAGCTATCAACTGAGTCCTTGTATTGGCTGCGGTTTTTCAGCGATTTCGGATGCACCATGTTGCTTAAGACGTCACCTGCCAGGCTGTCCAATGATTCCTTGTATTGACTGACGTTTTTACGCGATCAAGGATGCGCCTTTTATTGGATTGCGTTTTTACGTGATCAAGGATGCGCCTTTTATTGGATTGCGTTTTTACGTGATCAAGGATGCGCCTTTTATTGGATTGCATTTTTACGTGATCAAGGATGCGCCTTTTATTGGATTGCGTTCTTACGTGATCAAGGATGCGCCATGTTAATTAAGACGTCACATGCAAAGGTGTATAAAACGTCTGATTGTATTACGTAGTCCCACAATATTTGTTTGGGCACGTTACACACGTTTGTGAATGAGAAGACAAGTTTAAAACCATGGCGAATATGGATTGTGTGCATCATGTAACATTGTTGACCCATAGCTGATAAAGAACACAACATTCTCTTTTGCTGGATGTCTGGTTGAATAAACGAATGAAAGCAAAATGTTTTCATGCATAAGATATTTCGAGGCAAGTGCAAATCTCTATAGTCCATCTTGTTTAATATGTTTGTCAACAATATGTTCCTTTTTATGAAAAATGACTGTGTTGTGTTTAATTTTAAAGATATCGAATTCATAAATATGCGCTATTGTATTAGAATAAAGTAATCAATATGCATTTATCTTTATCATATGCTAAATATATGAGATGACGACTTCTTCTAAATGTTATTTCGTCGTATATTTTATTAAAGGTTCATTAGACACTCACATTAAAAACCAAAATATTTTATTTTGTCTCTAGTTATATAGTCCATTGTTTACCAAATACATGTCTACTTTTGCTTATGTTCAAATAGAATTTAAGTAATTTTCAGACTCCTCGCCAAGCCTCAAAGTTTCATGTGAGTACCATCTCCAGCTTTCTCCTGTTTGTGTAAAGGGTCTTTTCATATGTTAATGATGGGGTATTGTCTTGTTTTACGGTTGTAATGGGGTTTCCATCTATATTTTCAATAGAGATAACCCGATTTTCTTTGAAAGTGTTTAAAGCTTTTTAATATTGATTTTGATATCAGTATATGTTAATCTTGTTGTTTCTAGTAGTGTCTATTACAAGCAGTTCTGTTAAAAAGATTGTATACTGTCCCTTTAATGCAAATGTTGATTTTTGTATCATGTATTATTTCCACATTGGTTAATCTCCAAATATATTATTGTTAGCATATTTATTTTTTGGTCACTCCTAAAAGGACTTTAAACCATATTCATTGTTAAAACAAATGTCTTTCTAAAAACAAACAAACACAATAATGTCTCTTTAAGAAAATAGACTTTATTTAACACGTCAATAGAAATCTTTTGGCAATATTTCTTGTTTGAACAAGTACATGTAGATATACCAACAATCACCAAATATTATATGTTAGCATATGTAATTTTTTTAAAGGGACAGTCTAGAAAACAAATAATGTTTTGCATTATTAAAAAAGCAAATTTTGTAATATCAATGATATCAAAAGTTTCTCACCAATTAATAATTTTTCTGTGGTTATTTTTATTTTCTAGCTAAACCTATGAGGTTCGTGTGCTCATTTCTTAGAGCTTGAAGAGTGCATGTAATCAGAATGCAATTTGACCACTAGAGGGCATTTTGATAGCATTTGTATATAGAAAACCTTGAGCTCATACAGCATATTTACCATTTATTGATTATTGATTGTCTAAAATGTTGTTATGTCAGAACAACAAATAAGTGGTCATTTTTCATAAGCATAGATACAAGGGTAAGCACATAAGTCACACGTATTTCTCACACACTTCTAACGCACACTCTGCAAACAATCTCCCTCCATGGACCCGGTCTCATAGAAGTAGATTATATACAGAGTGTGGTCCACAAGTGTATGAAAACCACATCATCACATACCTATCCATTACACATTAAATAAAAACTAAATAAACATGACAAAAAATACTTACTTCCTCTTCCTTCCCCTCTTCCCACGAGGCTGAGGCTCTGGGAGGGGCAACTGCCGCCTCCGACGAGTTCTCATTGGAGATGTTGTGGGAAGAGTGGAAGGAAGAGTACTGGGACGACCAAGGTGAGGAGGAGGAGATGGCCCGGCAGGAGGAGATGGCCCGGCAGGAGAAGATGGCCCGGCAGAAGAAGATGGCCCAGCAGGAGAAGATGGCCCAGCAGGAGAAGATGGCCCGGCAGGAGCAGATGGCCCGGCAGGAGCAGATGGCCCGGCAGGAGCAGATGGACCGGCAGGAGCAGATGGACCGGCAGGAGGCCCAGCAGATGGCGGCCCAGGAGCAGGAGGCCCAGCAGATGGCGGCCCAGGAGCAGGAGGCCCAGCAGATGGCGGCCCAGGAGCAGGAGGCCCAGCAGATGGCAGCCCAGGAGCAGGAGGCCCAGCAGATGGCGGCCCAGGAGCAGGAGGCCCAGCAGATGGCGGCCCAGGAGCAGGAGGCCCAGCAGATGGCGGCCCAGGAGCAGGAGGCCCAGCAGGAGGCAGACCAGCAGGAGGCAGACCAGCATGCGCCTCCCGGAAGAAATTAAACATCTCTTGTTGGAGTCGAAAACTTCTGTTTTGGCCTTCTTATATTCGAGTAAGGAGGTGTATGATTTGGGTTTGGCCTTCAATGATTTGTGTTTGGCCTTCAATAATTCTATTTCTGCCTTCTATATTTTGGATCCGGGAGGTACGCATCTGGTCAATGTAGTCTAGTAGAACCCGCTCCTCAGCTATTTCCTCTTGTTGTGCACGGCGGGGTGCCTGTGCACGGCGGCCTGCTGGTGCACGGCGGCCTGCTGGTGCACGGCGGCCTGCTGGTGCTTGAGGGGCCTCTTCCTCTGCTTCCGCGGCCTCTTCGTCAAGGGGGGCCTCTTCCTCAAGGGGGGCCTCTTCCCTCCAAGGTGGAGATTCATCCCCACCACTCTCATACCGGGGAAAAGGAGGAGCCTGTAGTTGCTGTGCTGCCTCCTCCCCAGACTCTGTATATTTGAAAAAGAAAGAAATGTATATATTAGCATATTTCCAAATAAAGCTTTAAATTATTTCGCTTGCGATACAATTACAAATGCAGCCTCATTAATCCACTTTGAAATCTAACAATCAATACGATTTCCGCATGTTCAAAACCGTGTTTGTGAAATCTCTGGTCAATCTGAATGTTTTAGCGTTTGTTTTCAGTCTGTTTAAATGCACACCTAACCTATAGCCTAGATACTAATGTAACCGCAAAGTAATTGTGAATGCGTTTACGTAATAATGTGTTAAACAGCGTAATAGCATTAATCTTATCCTTAAAGGGACATGAAACCCAATGTTTTTTCTTTCCTGATTTAGAAAGAGCATACAATTATAATCAACTTTCTAATTTACTTCTATTATCTAATTTGCTTAATTCTCTTGATATTCTTTGCTGAAAAGCGTATCTAGATATGCTTAGTAGCTGCTGATTGGTAGCTGCACATAGCTGCCTCCTGTGATTGGTTCACCGTGTGCATGGCTATTTCTTCATTAAAGTATATCTAAAGAATGAAGCAAATTAGGTAATATAAGTAAATTGGAATGTTGTTTAAAATTGTATTCTCCACCTTAATCATGACAGGAAATGTTTGCGTATAGTGTCCCTCGAAATACATTTGGATGTTAATTTATTCTTAAATGAACTTACCGTCAGATGAGAGTGGCAGGTTCCCGGTATCGATTCCTCCGATACCCACTATATCCACCTCGGAGATGCTGGGACGCAACATTTCCTCCCATCGGCAGTACTCAACTATCAGTGCAGGGCCGCCACCGGTTCCTGCGGCATGTTGGGACAACCGGGTTATTTTTTTTTTAAGATCCATCTTGCAGTCCCGATAGCGATGTTTAATAGAGTCCATATCTCTATTCCGTCCACCCACTGCATTGACTGAATCCCTTATCTTCTGCCAGAGCTTCCTCTTCTCACTCGGTGTGGTCTTCTGATGCTGCAGCCTCCTATACCTGGCCATATAGGCTTCTACGAGGGCCTCCTTCTCCTCCATAGAAAACCTCGCCTCCCTAGTCGCCTTGGCCTTCCCCTGTGACGATGCCCTCTGTTTCCCGGACTGTGAAGCCCTACTCTGTAGACCACTGGGCCCAGCCACTTGTTCATCTTGAACCAAGTGGCTGGGTCCACCCACCGCTTCCACCCCTGCTTCCTGCCCCCCTTCCTGCCCCCCTTCCTGTCCTGTTCCTCTCCCCCTCCCTCTCCTCCCCCCTCTACCTCTCCCCTGCCTGCCCTCCATCTCTTCCCTAAACTAAACCTCAAATAAGCACACAAAAAGTGAGTGTGATCAAATGAAAGGGGGTCAAAATAAAGAACTAAAAAGACAAAAAAAGTGCTGAAAGTGTGAAAGGGATATAAATAAAAGAGGGTAAGGAGTATTTAAATAAACAAAATGAAGAAGACTAAAAGGAGGATATGTAAACTAAATGTAACTAGGGGGTGGGGATGGGATGGGGATGGGGGATGGGATAAGAGTAAATGGGATGAAAGGGAATGGGACTACAGGGAATGGGGTATGGAGTGTAGTATGAGAGGGTATGGGATATGAAGTGTATGTAGTGTTATTGATAAGTGTATGTATGTATTGAATGTGTTTGCGTGTAAATGTGTTAAGTGTACAGAAAAAGCACTCGCACACTCAACACCAACTGTCGCTCACTAACTCACACTACCACTAACTCACACTACCACTAACTGACTCTCTCACACTAACACTAACTCTCTAACTCACACTACCTCTCTAACTCACACTACCAATAACTCTCAATTACTCACACTACCACTAACTCACGCTACCACTAACTGACTCTCTCACACTACCACTAACTCTCTAACTCACACTACCTCTCTAACTCACACTACCACTAACTCTCAATAACTCACACTACCACTAACTCTCAATAACTCACACTACCACTAACTCTCAATAACTCACACTACCACTAACTCTCAATAACTCACACTACCACTAACTGACACTCTCACACTACCACTAACTCTCACTAACTCACTCACGATAACACTAACTGACTCTCTCACACTAACACTAACTCACTCACAATAATGCACTAAATCTCAAAGCTCCAATCTCCAAAAAACCAACAGCAACACAGTCAAAGAAGCCATGCTTGTGTGGTGCTTATATACCCTGTGTAAATGTTTAATGATGTACCGGTTTGCGTTGTAAATTGTGTTCAGGTGTACTTTATTAGTAATTAGTATTTGTGCTATGTGTATTAGGTGTGTGAATTTGCACATGCACATTTCGAGTTAGTATTTGTGGAATGTGTAGAATGCGATGATGTCATAGTGCTCGTTTTGTCTAACATTGTCCCATCGTATTATGTGTAAATGTTAATTTGCGATGGCGTCGTATTAGTGAAGTGTTGTATATGTATGTTTGTCCTAATATATAGTAATATTGAATGCGAGTATTTTGCTAGTGTATGATTGTGCATTTATTTTTCCTTGTTGTTATTTTCTGTATTTCCGCATCTTAAATGATGTGCGTATTCCCTGTATTTTATGTTATTAATTTTCCCCCGCTTCTGAATGTGTAATGCTTATGTGCTTTTTTCTGTGATTGTTGTTGTGACATTTGCGGTGTGTTATTGTTGTGCATTATGTGGTATACGTCATATGACCGAGCTGTGCGTATTTCTCGCGAGATCGAGTGTTAGGTGAAAAAAGCGTGTTTGTTTGCTTTTCCATTGATCTCTAAGGGAGACTGTCTAACGCGGGCGGGATTCCCTAGGAGTATCGTTAGATGGTTATTTATAAACTCTAAATACCCGCGTTAAAAAACTCCGGCCTAGATTTGGAGTTTTGTCGGTAACGACCCGCGTAGCTAACGCCGGCTTTTTTTGGGCCGCACCATAAAAATAACTCTGGTATTGAGAGTCCACATAAAGGCTGCGTTAGGCTCTAAAAAAGGAGCGTAGAGCATTTTTAACGCAGCTTCAACTCTCGATACCAGAGTTGCTTACGCAAGCGGCCAGCCTCAAAAACGTGCTCGTGCACGATTCTCCCATAGAACACAATGGGGCTGTTTGAGCTGAAAAAAAACCTAACACCTGCAAAAAAGCCGCGTTCAGCTCCTAACGCAGCCCCATTGTTTGCTATGGGGAAACACTTCCTACGTCTGCACCTAACATCCTAACATGTACCCCGAGTCTAAACACCCCTAACCTTACACTTATTAACCCCTAATCTGCCGCCCCCGCTATCGCTGACCCCTGCATATTATTATTAACCCCTAATTTGCCGCTCCGTAAACCGCCGCTACTTACATTATCCCTATGTACCCCTAATCTGCTGCCCTAACATCGCCGACCCCTATATTATATTTATTAACCCCTAATCTGCCCCCCACAACGTCGCCTCCACCTGCCTACACTTATTAACCCCTAATCTGCCGACCGGACCTGAGCGCTACTATAATAAAGTTATTAACCCCTAATCCGCCTCACTAACCCTATAATAAATAGTATTAACCCCTAAATTATAATTATATTATAGCTATTTTAGGATTAATATTTATTTGACAGGCAACTTTGTAATTATTTAAACCAGGTACAATAGCTATTAAATAGTTAAGAACTATTTAATAGTTACCTAGTTAAAATAATTACAAAATTACCTGTCAAATAAATCCTAACCTAAGTTACAATGAAACCTAACACTATACTATCATTAAATTAATTAAATAAAATACCTACAATTACCTACAATTAAACCTAACACTACACTATCAATAAATTAATTAAATACAATACCTACAATTACCTACAATTAAACCTAACACTACACTATCAATACATTAATTAAATACAAAACCTACAAATAACTACAATGAAATAAACTAACTAAAGTACAAAAAATAAAAAAGAACTAAGTTACAAAAAATAAAAAAATATCTACAAACATAAGAAAAATATTACAACAATTTTAAACTAATTACACCTACTCTAAGCCCCCTAATAAAACAAAAAAGCCCCCCAAAATAAAAAATGCCCTACCCTATTCTAAATTACTAAAGTTAAAAGCTCTTTTACCTTACCAGCCCTGAACAGGGCCCTTTGCGGGGCATGCCCCAAGAAGTTTAGCTCTTTTGCCTGTAAAAAAAACATACAATACCCCCCCCAACATTACAACCCACCACCCACATACCCCTAATCTAACCCAAACCCCCCTTAAATAAACCTAACACTAAGCCCCTGAAGATCTTCCTACCTTGTCTTCACCATACCAGGTTCACCGATCGGTCCTGAAGAGCTCCTCCGATGTCCTGATCCAAGCCCAAGCGGGGGGCTGAAGATGTCCATGATCCGGTAGAAGTCTTCATCCAAGCGGGGCAGAAGAGGTCTTCCATCCGATTGAAGTCTTCATCCAGGCGGCATCTTCTATCGACATCCATCTGGAACGGAGCGGCAGCATCCTGAAGACCTCCGACGCGGAACATCCATCCTGGCCGACGACTGAACGACGAATGACGGTTCCTTTAAATGACGTCATCCAAGATGGCGTCCCTCGAATTCCGATTGGCTGATAGGATTCTATCAGCCAATCGGAATTAAGGTAGGAATATTCTGATTGGCTGATGGAATCAGCCAATCAGAATCAAGTTCAATCCGATTGGCTGATCCAATCAGCCAATCAGATTGAGCTCGCATTCTATTGGCTGTTCCGATCAGCCAATAGAATGCGAGCTAAATCTGATTGGCTGATTCCATCAGCCAATCAGAATATTCCAACCTTAATTCCGATTGGCTGATAGAATCCTATCAGCCAATCGGAATTCGAGGGACGCCATCTTGGATGACGTCATTTAAAGGAACCGTCATTCGTCGTTCAGTCGTTGGCCAGGATGGATGTTCCGCGTCGGATGTCTTCAGGATGCTGCCGCTCCGTTCCAGATGGATGTCGATAGAAGATGCCGCCTGGATGAAGTCTTCAATCGGATGGAAGACCTCTTCTGCCCCGCTTGGATGAAGACTTCTACCGGATCATGGACATCTTCAGCCCCCCGCTTGGGCTTGGATCAGGACATCGGAGGAGCTCTTCAGGACCGATCGGTGAACCTGGTATGGTGAAGACAAGGTAGGAAGATCTTCAGGGGCTTAGTGTTAGGTTTATTTAAGGGGGGTTTGGGTTAGATTAGGGGTATGTGGGTGGTGGGTTGTAATGTTGGGGGGGGGGTATTGTATGTTTTTTTTAAAGGCAAAAGAGCTGAACTTCTTGGGGCATGCCCCTCAAAGGGCCCTGTTCAGGGCTGGTAAGGTAAAAGAGCTTTTAACTTTAGTAATTTAGAATAGGGTAGGGCATTTTTTATTTTGGGGGGCTTTGTTGTTTTATTAGGGGGCTTAGAGTAGGTGTAATTAGTTTAAAATTGTTGTAATATTTTTCTTATGTTTGTAGATATTTTTTTATTTTTTGTAACTTAGTTCTTTTTATTTTTTGTACTTTAGTTAGTTTATTTCATTGTAGTTATTTGTAGATATTGTATTTAATTAATGTATTAAAAGTGTAGTGTTAGGTTTAATTGTATATAATTATAGGTATTTTATTTAATTAATTTAATGATAGTATAGTGTTAGGTTTAATTGTAACTTAGGTTAGGATTTATTTTACAGGTAATTTTGTAATTATTTTAACTAGGTAACTATTAAATAGTTCTTAACTATTTAATAGCTATTGTACCTGGTTAAAATAATTACAAAGTTGCCTGTAAAATAAATATTAATCCTAAAATAGCTACAATGTAATTATAATTTATATTGTATCTATATTAGGATTTATTTTACAGGTAAGTATTTAGCTTTAATTAGGAATAATTTATTTAATAAGAGTTAATTAATTTCGTTAGATGTAAATTATATTTAACTTAGGGGGGTGTTAGTGTTAGGGTTAGACTTAGCTTTAGGGGTTAATACATTTATTAGAATAGCGGTGAGCTCCGGTCGGCAGATTAGGGGTTAATAATTGAAGTTAGGTGTCGGCGATGTTAGGGAGGGCAGATTAGGGGTTAATACTATTTATTATAGGGTTAGTGAGGCGGATTAGGGGTTAATAACTTTATTATAATAGCAGTGCGGTCCGGTCGGCAGATTAGGGGTTAATAAGTGTAGGCAGGTGGAGGAGACGTTGTGGGGGGCAGATTAGGGGTTAATAAATATAATATAGGGGTCGGCGGTGTTAGGGGCAGCAGATTAGGGGTACATAAGGATAACGTAGGTGGCGGCGCTTTGTGGTCGGCAGATTAGGGGTTAATAAGTGTAGGTAGCTGGCGGCGATGTTGTGGGGGGCAGGTTAGGGGTTACTAAATATAATATAGGGGTCGGCGGTGTTAGGGGCAGCAGATTAGGGGTACATAAGGATAACGTAGTTGGCAGTCGGCAGATTAGGGGTTAAAAAAATTTAATTGAGTGGCGGCGATGTGGGGGGGCCTCGGTTTAGGGGTACATAGGTAGTTTATGGGTGTTAGTGTACTTTAGAGTACAGTAGTTAAGAGCTTTATAAACCGGCGTTAAAAGTCAGCTCTTAACTACTGACTTTTTTCCTGCGGCTGGAGTTTTGTCGTTAGAGTTCTAACACTCACTTCAGCCACGACTCTAAATACCGGAGTTAGAAAAATCCCATTGAAAAGATAGGATACGCAATTTACGTAAGGGGATCTGCGGTATGGAAAAGTCGCGGCTGAAAAATGAGCGTTAGACCCTTTTTTGAGTGACTCCAAATACCAGAGTTAGCCTAAAACCAGCGTTAGGAGCCTCTAACGCTGGTTTTC
This sequence comes from Bombina bombina, assembly GCF_027579735.1. Lineage (NCBI taxonomy): Eukaryota > Metazoa > Chordata > Amphibia > Anura > Bombinatoridae > Bombina > Bombina bombina. The sequence continues at coordinate 257,792,779 of NC_069506.1, forward strand.
ACGGCTAACGCCAAACTCCAAATCTAGGCCTCCGTGCGTTAGACATAAAACATGCGTAGCTAACGCACTCCATCTACCGCAAAACTCTAAATCAAGCCGTATGAATTTGGTTCTCCTGGAACTGTTTCCGTTAGTGGTGGCGTTACATGTTTGGCCAAAACAACTTGCCAATAGAAGGGTAACATTCCATTCTGACAATATGGGGGTGGTGATGGCTTTGAATAGGTTGTCAGGAGCTCCCCCCCCCCCCGGTGGTGAGAGTGTTGAGGATATTTTTGCTCAAATGTATGCAATGCAATGTCTTGTTTAGAGCTGTGCATGTTCCGGGAAGGCAAAATGAGATTGCTGACGCTCTTTCCCGTTTGCAGTGGGATCGGTTCCATCGGCTGGCCCCGGAGGCGGAGTTCAGTGGGGAGCAGTGTCCGGACGATCTGTGGGACATAGCATTGCCAACCTGATGGACATGGTAAAGGGAGCTTTGGTGCCGAGGACATGGAGGGCTTATATGCAGGTATGGGAGCTATGGGCCTCAAGGCTGCAGGGGAGGGGAGCATCAGAGTCTACAGCGGGGAGACTACGGGCTCTGCTGGAGTGGATGCAGGAATGGAAGGAGGAGGGAATATCTAGGTCCATGGTTAGAAGGCGTTTAGCGGCTATTGCATTTTTATTTCAGTTGATGGGGTGGGAGGATGTGTCTAAGCATTTCTTAGTACGGCTGACGGCCCGAAGTTTGTGCAGGGGGAAATCAGTGGTGGATGGGAGGAGGCCGGTGATGTTTGCCGTGCTACAAAGGGTGGTGGGGCTTCTACCTGGAATTTGCAGATCCGAGTATGAAAGGGTGTTGTTTCGAGCCTTCTTCGGGGCTTTCAGGGTTGCGGAACTGGTGGGTAGAAATAGGAAGGATAAAAGGGGTATGCAGAGGTCGGACGTGGTAGTTGAAATGGATAGGTTGTTGATTTGGCTGAGGAGATGAAAGACGGACCAGGTGGGGAAAGGGGTGCAGATTGTATTGAAAGCTATGGGTGGCCCTTGTTGCCCGGTGAAGGCTGTACAGGACTTGCTCGAGGTTAGGCCTACGGGAATGGGCCCCTTATTTGTTCATAACGATGGGTCATCATTGTCCCTGTTCCAATTTCAGGCTGTCTTTAGGCAGGGGTTGGGGAAGAGCGGCCTGAACCCGAGGGACTTCGGAACTATTCCTTTAGAATTGGGGCAGCCACAGAGGCGTATGCTTTGGGTGTGGGGGCAGAGGGGATTAAGAGGATTGGGAGGTGGGCATCAAATAGGTATGTTTCCTATGTTAGACCTGCCTTAGTCTAGTAATGTTTATTGTTTCATTTCAGGTCCAATTCAGTGCCGGCTGATAGGTCATTCCTATATCTACTGGGCTAGGAAGGCGGCGTTAGTTAGAGAGGAAGGGGTCCAGTTGTCAGAAGTCAGCATCAGGTGGTTCGGAGTCAGAGTAATGAGGTGGGACCAGTTATTTGTTAAAGTTGTACAATATGCTAGGTTGTTCTGCCCTCTAGATATTCTGTTAATACACTTGGGGGGTAATGACTTGGGCTCCAGGTCCCAGAAGGACTTGGTGGATGGGATGAAAAGAGATGTGAAGAGATTGCTTACGTTATTTCCACATTTGTTGATTCTGAGGTCTGAGATTGAACCAAGGGTATACTGGAGGGCAGCTTGGGATTGCAAGAAATTGGAGGCATCACAGAGAAAAGTAAATAGGATGATGAGTAGCTTCATAAAAGGGGTTGGGGGGCTGTCTTTACGGCATGTGGAGTTTGAAGGGGAGTCAGGAAGATGTTTTTTCCTGAAGGACGGGGTGCACTTGAATGAGGTCAGTCTACACTTGTTTAATTTTAATGTTAAGGAATGGGTTTCAAAGGCCTTGGATGTGGTTGGCGGGGCGCGGCGGTAGGCCTTGCCTGTGGCGGAGTGCTTGCTGTATGGAATAGCATTTATATGGGTACCTCCGGTTTTAAGGAGAGGAGTAGAGAAAATGGTAGCGGGTAAATGGAGATGCTATGGGGGCAAGCACTGGCTGGGGGTATTTAATGTTCAATTATTTATGGTTATATATTTATGGTTATATGTTAAAGGTTTAAATAAAAGCTGCGGCCTTTGTAACCCATATTCCATGTTGTGTCATTATTGAAGGAAGTACCTATTAGAGGGGTCAAGGAAGCCCTGGACAGCACCTATGCAGGGGAAGGGCATTTGACCCCTGTATAGGTGTGACAGAGCCGAGGGCTAAAAGGGGGGTGGCTAAGGGTAGCGAGGAGGGGCTGGAGGCCACGAGTATAAAGAGGGGGTGGTCCCTGAAAGTGCGCCAAAACTTTGAGAACAGAGGGTAAGTGTGGAAGAAAGCTCCCACCCTCCCTCCCTGTAAGGTGGAGATCTTTGTCGCAGCTTTGGGGCGGAGTGCTTGCTGTAAGGAATAGCATTTATATGGGTACCTCCGGTTTTAAGGAGAGGAGTAGAGAAAATGGTAGCGGGTAAATGGAGATGCTATGGGGGCAAGCACTGGCTGGGGGTATTGTATATGTTCAATTATTTATGGTTATATATTTATGGTTATATGTTAAAGGTTTAAATAAAAGCTGCGGCCTTTGTAACCCATATTCCGTGTTGTGTCATTATTGAAGGAAGTACCTATTAGAGGGGTCATGTATAACATTATTGTAACACTGCTGCTAGATAGTGCTGCAGACACGTGCACACTCTTGAACTGACCTTCCTGCGTTTCAACAAAGGATAACAAGAAATGAAGAAAATTTGATAATAGAAGGAAATTGGAAAGCTGTTAACAGAATTTATATCTCTTCCTGGCTTTGAAACTGGCCCAGGCTCGAAACTGATTGCAGCAAACTTCTCCCACCTGGTCACTGGGAATTAAAAGATAATCTTTATTGAGACAAAGATTAAAAATGCATAGAGTATGCAATATACATGCAGGGATCTAGGAAAAAATGCTGTCTTGACGCTTAGTCATAAGATAGATATCTTACATTACCTTAAACCAATGGAATCTTAAGTGTCCTAGATTAAAAATTCAGTTGAGCCCCAACATGTAGTTTGGGAGTATGGATGGACCATGGTAATCTATAAACTATACTTGACATTGAGATGGTTAGATCCCATATTAATGAAAGGCATATATATATATATATATATATATATTTATTTTTTTCCTCGTCTTCTCACATCCATCAACTGATATTCTCTCACCCAGCGGGGTGACTTCTTACTTTACTTGTCTTAATATGTGCAATTAAAACTTTTCACCTCACCTATTCTTGATGCATAGATGTTGATTAATAGATGTTGATTAATATGACAACTACTGATAGTATACATCAGGTAAAATGCTGTTACATGAGTCTAAAGCAAACTTATTTTTGTTGAAATGTTCTCTTTTTTTTAGCTTTAAACTGTATATATGTCATTTAAAATTAGAGACAAGTTTGGGTTCTCCAAGCCTCTTATATTATGTTTCTATCTAAGTGACAATTGTAAAATAGGACATTATTTTTGTCTAATTCAAGACTTTCCTACCTTTCTTTTAATGATCGTTTGTTATGTAAATTACCTTTGTTGTGTATGCTTGGATAACATTGTATTCAAGATGAATGAGCCAATCAGCCAATCAGATTGAACTTGAATCTGATTGGCTGATTCAATCAGCCAATCAGATTTTTCTACCTTAATTCCGATTGGCTGATAGAATCCTATCAGCCAATCGGAATTCGACGGACACCATCTTGGATGACGTCATTTAAAGGAACCTCATTCATCGGGAAGTCGTTGTGCCGGATGGATGCTCCGCAGCGGAGGAGAGAAGAAAGAATATTGAAGATGCCGCTTTGCTTGAAGACATCACCGGATGGAAGAAGACTCTGCCGCTTGCTTGAAGACATCGCCGGATGGAAGAAGACTTCACTGCAGCTTGCTTAAAGGACATCACCCGGATCGGATGAAGAGTTCTGCCCGGCGGGGTGAATACAAAGGTAGGGATATCTTCAGGGGAGTAGTGGTTAGGTTTATTTAAGGGGTTTTTGGGTTAGATTAGGGGGTATGTGGGGTGGTGGGTTGCAATGTTGGGGGGGTGGTATTGTGTTTTCTTTTCAGGCAAAAGAGCAGTTTTCTTTGGGGCATGCCCCGCAAAAGGCCCTTTTAAGAGCTGGTAAGGTAAAAGAGCTAACTTTTTAAATTTAGAATAGGGCAGGGAATTTTTTTTTATTTTGGGGGGCTTTATTATTTTATTAGGGGCTTTAGAATAGGTGTAATTAGCTTTAAAACTCTTGTAATCTTTTTTTTTATTTTTTGTAATTTAGTGTTTGTTTTTTTTGTGTAATTTAGTTTAGTTTATTTAATTGTATTTTAGTTAGATATTTGTAGTTTATTTAATTTATTGATAGTGTAGGTGTATTTGTAACTTAGGTTAGGATTTATTTTACAGGTAAATTGGTAATTATTTTAACTAGGTAGCTATTAAATAGTTATTAACTATTTAATAGCTATTGTACCTAGTTAAAATAAATACCAAGTTACCTGTAAAATAAATATAAACCCTAAAATAGCTACAATGTAATTATTAATTATATTGTAGCTATCTTAGGGGTTTATTTTATAGGTAAGTATTTAGATTTAAATAAGAATATTTTAATTAATATATTAATATTAGATTTATTTTAATAAGAGTTTAGTTAGGGATTTTAGAGTTAGATAGGGTTATTATACTTAATATATATATAATATAATATAATAACTATATTAACTATATTAACCCTAATATAATTAGGGTTAATATAGTTAATATATATAATATAATAACTATATTAACTATATTAACCCTAATATAATTAGGTTAATATAGCTGGCGACGGTGTAGGGGGATTAGATTAGGGGTTAATGTGTTTAATATAGGTGGCGGCGGTGTAGGGGGATTAGATTAGGGGGTTAATACATTTATTACAGGTGGCGGCGGTGTAGGGGGATTTAGATTAGATGCAAAAGAGCAGTTTACTTTGTGACAAAGCCCCGCCAAAAGCCCTTTTAAGGGCTGGTAAAAGAGCTGAATTCTTTGGGGGCATGCCCCGCAAAAAGCCCTTTTAAGGGCTGGCAATAGAGCAGTTTACTTTGGGGTAATGTCACGCAAAAAGCCCTTTTCAGGGCTATTTGTAGGGTTAGACTTAGGTTTAGTGGTAGGGATAGTTTAGTAATTTAGGGGTTAAATAATTTAACATAGGTGGCCGGCGGGGGGTAGGGGGATTAGATTAGGGGTTAATTAATTTAATATAGCTGGCGGCGGTGTAGGGGGATTAAATTAGGGGTTGTTAATTAATTTAATTATAGCTGGCGGCGGTGTAGGGGGATTAAATTAGGGGTTAATAATTTTAAAATAGATGGCGGCGGTGTAAGGGGCTCACTTTAGGGGGTAGTTTAAATGTAGTTGGCGGCGAGGGTAGGAGCTCACATTAGGGGGTTATACTTGTATTGTAGGTGGCGGCGGGGTCCGGGAGCAGCGGTTTTAGGGGTTAAATACTTTATTAGGGATTGCGGCGGGGGATCGCGGTTGACAGGTAGATAGACATTGCGCATGCGTTAGGTGTTAGGTTTTATTTAGCAGATCGCGGGTGACAGCTAGATAGACATTGCGCATTTGTTAGGTGTTAGGTTTATTTTGTAGCTAGTTTAGGGGAGTTACGGGGCTCCAATAGACAGCGTAAGGCTTACTACGGCTGCTTTATGTGGCGAGGTGAAAATGGAGTAAGATTTCTTCATTTTCGCCACGTAAGGTCCTTACGCTGTATATTGGATACCAAACTGCGCTGGTTTGGTATACCTGCCTATGGCCAAAAAAACTACGGGCGACGGCAGAAATATACGGGCGTAACTTCTAGGTTACGCCGTATATAGGATACCAAACCAGCGCAAAATTCAGCGTCACCGGCATTTGCGGGCGACGCTGCATATCGGATCGGGCCCCTGGTAATTTTTTTATTAGGGACATTATGGGAGGGGCGGGAGATACAGGTGTGTTGTGGGTGAGGCTCAATCTGGTTTGGGGGGGGGTCAGGGTGTGTCATGTGCGGGGTTGGATGGAGTCTGTCCATGTCCCGAATGGAGTGTTGGTGGGAAAGACTATATTTAGAGTGATGATCACAGTTGGGGGCCACATTAGGGGCCAGCATTTTGCTGAGCGCTAGTGCTTCCCTGCCCTCCTGGAGACCCTTATGCACAGGTAAAATTACTTAAAATACCCTAGACAACATATAAATTATTACTAAGTACCCCCACACAGTTTGCAAATGTAACCTTGGTTCTGCACATGGGAGAAATATACTGACATTACCCCTGCAATATTAAATGACATTAGGAAGCATTGTCACCAAACAGATAATCCAACTGCTCTATAAATGAGTTAAAACTTAAAGAGACACTGAACCCAGTTTTTTTCTTTCGTGATTCAGATAGAGCATGCAATTTAAAGCAACTTTCTAATTTACTGCTATTATCAAATTATTTCATTCTCTTGGTATCTTTATTTGAAATGCAAGAATGTAAGTTTAGATGCCGGCCTATTTTTGGTGAACAACCTGGGTTGTTCTTGCTGATTGGTGGATAAATTCATCCACCAATAAACAAGTGTTGTCCAGAGTACTCAACCAAAAATTGCTTAGATGCCTTCTTTTTCAAATAAAGATAGCAAGAGAACGAAGAAAATTTTATAATAGGAATAAATTAGAAAGTTGATTAAAATTGCATGCTCTATCTGAATCACGAAAGAAAACATTTGGGTTCAGTTTCCCTTTAATAGGCACCTTTATATTAATAAAAATCCAGCAAAATCCATAATGACAATATCAAGGTTCAGAAATCGTTATCTGACAAATACAAACGCAAGATTGTGACCTTCCTCTAAATGTTTTCAAAGTATTTAAACTGTTATTTTGGTAACAAAATGTACAAGACATGACCCTTGAAAAAGCATCTTATCTCCTTTGCTGTGCCCAGTTAGGGGCATATATATATATATATATATATATAAGATACTGCACTTATCAAACAAACACTGTGTAGGATGTAGCTGGGTTACTGGGTTACACCATGCGGCAAGTCAGCAACCTACAGGGCCCAGAGGCAGCTCACCTTTTCTTACAAGTATTATGTGAATTGTAGTTACCGGATGCCACAATACAACAGAGTGCCACTCTGAATTAAAAGAAGAGGTTAAAAATGGGACAATGCAGTCCAAATAACCAATCAAAACATTTATATTTGTTCATTTGTTAATTGGACAGCAAAGTCAAAATTAACCCCTTAATGACCAAGGACGTACGCCACACGTCCTCCAAAAAAATACAGTTAATGACCGAGGACGTGTGGCGTACGTCCTTGGTCTGGAAAGCAGCTGGAAGCGATCCTGCTCGCTTCCAGCTGCTTTCCGGTTATTGCAGTGATGCCTCGATATCGAGGCATCCTGCAATAACCCCCCTTGGCCATCCGGTGCAGAGAGAGCCGGTATCGTTGGTGGGTGGGAGCAAGTCTGGGAGGCGGGTGGGCGGCCATCGATGCGCCGATTGGAGTGGAGGGGGGCGGAATCAGGGGCGGGGACGGGCGGGAGCGCGCATGGGAGCGCGCGCAGTGCACGGGGGCGGCGGTGCGGGCGTGTGCACGGGGCGGGGAGCGGGAGGGAACCGCTACACTACAGAAAAATAACTGTAAAAAAGTGAAAAAATAAAAAGTTTAAAAGCTGTAAATAAACAGCTAAGGGATCTGGAAGGGGTGGGGGGGTTGATCTTGGGGGGGGGGAAGCTACACTACAGAAAAAGGGCATTTTTTTTAAAAAAAAAAAAGGCACATTTTTTTACTAAACTGGGTACTGGCAGACAGCTGCCAGTACCCAAGATGGCGCCCATTAAGGCATAGGGGGAGGGTTAGAGAGCTGTTTGGTGGGGGATCAGTGAGGCTGGGAGCTAAGGGGGGATCCTACACAGCAGCATATGTAAATATGCTAAAATAAAACACAAAAAAAGCCCAAATATAGCTTTTATTTTAGTACTGGCAGAGTTTCTGCCAGTACTTAAGATGGCGGTGACAATTGTGGGGTGGGGGAGGGAAGAGAGCTGTTTGGGAGGGATCAGGGGGCCTCATGTTTCAGGTGGGAGGCTGAGCTCTACACTAAAGCTAAAATTAACCCTGCAAGCTCCCTACAAGCTACATAATTAACCCCTTCACTGCTAGCCATAATACACGTGTGAAATGCAGCGGCATTTGGCGGCCTTCTAATTACCAAAAAGCAACGCCAAAGCCATATATGTCTGCTATTTCTGAACAAAGGGGATCCAAGAGAAGCATTTACAACCATTCGTGCCATAATTGCACAAGCTGTTTGTAAATGATTTCAGTGAGAAACCTAAAATTGTGAAAAATTTAACGTATTTTTTAATTTGATTGCATTTGGCGGTGAAATGGTGGCATGAAATATACCAAAATTGGCCTAGATCAATACTTGGGGTTGTCTACTACACTACACTAAAGCTAAAATTATCCCTAAAAGCTCCCTACATGCTCCATAATTAACCCCTTCACTGCTGGGCATAATACACGTGTAGTGCGCAGTGGCATTTAGCAGCCTTCTAATTACTAAAAAGCAATGCCAAAGCCATATATGTCTGCTATTTCTGAACAAAGGGGATCCCAGAGAAGAATTTACAACCATTTAAGCCATAATTGCACAAGCTGTTTTCTAAATAATTTCAGTGAGAAACCAAAAGTTTGTGAAAAAAATAGTAAAAAAGTGAACGATTTTTTGTATTTAATCCCATTTGGCGGTGAAATGGTGGCATGAAATATACCAAAATGGGCCTAGATGAATACTTTGGGATGTCTACTAAAAAAAAATATATACATGTCAATGGATATTCAGAGATTCCTGAAAGATATTAGTGTTCTAATGTAACTAGCGCTAATTTTGAAAAATAATGGTTTGGAAATAGCAAAGTGCTACTTGTATTTATGGCCCTATAACTTACAAAAAAAGCAAAGAACATGTAAACATTGGGTATTTCTAAACTCAGGACAAAATTTACAAACTATTTAGCATGGGTGTTTTTTGGTGGTTGTAGATGTGTAACAGATTTTGGGGGTCATAGTTAGAAAAAGTGTGTTTTTTCAATTTTTTCCTCATATTTTATAATTTTTTTTATAGTAAATTATAAGATATGATGAAAATAATGGTATCTTTAGAAAGTCCATTTAATGGCGAGAAAAACGGTATATAATATATGTGGGTACAGTAAATGAGTAAGAGGAAAATTACAGCTAAACACAAACACCGCAGAAATGTAAAAATAGCCTTGGTCCCAAACGGACAGAAAATGGAAAAGTGCTGTGGTCATTAAGGGGTTAAACTTAAATTTGTTCAATAGACAACTTTCCAATTTACTTCTATTATCAATTTTGCTTGGTTCTCTTGGTATCCTTTGTTAAACAGTAATACTAGGTGAGCTCAGGAGCATGCACATGCTGGCTGTAGCGTTTGAAACAATATTTATTGCAATGATAAACATAGTTGCAAGCATTGCTGCCATAGAATGCTAAAGACTTGTGCACTTCCCAAATCTCATAGCAGCCTACCTAGGTTATGGACTTTATTTATTATGGAACAAATGCTCTGATTAGTTGCAGACTTGGGGCACGATTACATATGCGGCGTCGCCCGCAAAAGCCGGCGACACCAGTTTTTAGTCGGATATTGCTATCACATATACGGTGCCGCATATAAATGTGGCGCGTATATTTCACCCGTCGCCCCCCTAATTTTACTCCCATAAGACCGCAGCGCAAGTCGGTATCACATATTCAGCACAAGGACTTATGCAGCGAAAATAGAGAAATTTTACTCCATTTTCACCTCGTCACACATAGGCAGGTGCAGCGAGCCTTACACTGAAAATGTAAACACTGTAACTCCCTGAAAATATTAACTAACACCTAACGCATTCGCAATATACCCCCACAATGCAAATATACATAATAAAGTTATTAACCCTTAATCCGCCATTCCCCCACATCACAATACACCTAATAGAAGTATTAACCCCTAAATCCGCCAACTCCAACATCGAAAATCTACCTAATAAATCTATTAACCCCTAATCCGCCATCCCCCCCACAATGCATTGAACTAATCACACTATTAACCACTAAACCGCCACCCCCCACATCGCAAATAACCTAATTAAGCTATTAACTCCTAAACCACCAACCCCCACAATGCAAATAACTAATTAAATTACTATGCCACCTAACCTAACACCTCTAAAGACCGCTGCTCCATAAACCTGTCTGCCTGCTCTGAGGCCGTGGACAGAAATCAACCTGATTGAATACGATCAGGTTGATTGACACCCCCTGCTAGTGGCCGATTGGCCGCGAATCTGCAGGGGGCGGTATTGCACCAGCAGTTCACAAGAACTGCTGACTGCTGGTGTAATGATAAATGCCGAGAGCGTATGATGTCAGCATTTATCGATGTGCGTCGGACATGATCAGCTATATCGGATCATGTCTGCTCGCACCATAATAAATATACCCTCTAATCTAAAAAAAAACAACAACTCATGAAACTAATAAAGTCAAATTAAATAGGTCATGATTCAGATAGAGCATGCAATTCTAAGCAACTTTCTAATTTACTCCTATTATCAAATTTTCTTTGTTCTCTTGGTATCTGTATTTGAATAAATTGGAAAGTAAGCATAGGAGCCAGCCCCATTTGGTCAGCACCCTGACTAGCACTTGCTTATTGGTGGCTACATTTAGCCACCAATAAGCAAGTGCAATCCAGGTTCTTAACCAAAAATGGGCTGGATCTTAAGCTTTACATTCCTACTTTTTCAAATATAGATACCAAGAGAACAAAGAAAATTATGATTGATAATTGATAATAGGAGTAAATTAGAAGTTGCTTAAAATTGCCTGCTCTACTCCGAATCATGAAGGTAAATTTTGACTTTAGTGTCCCTTTAAAGGACCCTGATATGTGAAAAATTGTAAAACAACTACCAATATCAGCCCTGCAAGATGTATAAACCTAAACTTTCAAACGCATATTATGAATATCCTACTTATAGTCTCTTGGTATCTTTATTTGAAATGCAAAAATGTAAGTTTAGATGCCGGCCCATTTTTGGGTGAACAACCTGGTTGTTCTTGCTGATTGGTGGATAAATTCATCCACCAATAAACAAGTGCTGTCCAGAGTTCGTAACCAAAAAATAGCTTAGATGCCTTCTTTTTCAAATAAAGATAGCAAGAGAACGAAGAAAATGTTATAATAGGAATAAATTAGAAAGTTGATTAAAATTGCATGCTCTATCTGAATCACGGAAGAAAAAAATTGGGTTCATTTTCCCTTTAATAGGCACCTTTATATTAATAAAAAATCCAGCAAAATCCATAATGACAATACCAAGGTTCAGAAATCGTTATCTGACAAATACAAACACAAGATTGTGACCTTCCTCTAAATGTTTTCAACGTATTTAAAGGGACCCTAAACACCTTCTGTTTTCATTTAATTATTATTTTTTTTAATCATTTTGTTTTAGTTTTAAACATTATTTGTTTCTCCATATTTGTATCTTGCTTCTGCTCAATTATCTTTTATTTTGAATTTTACCACTAAACCACCGCCTACTGAATGCGGTGGTAGCCGCCATGTTGTAACGCATGTTGTATGGGATAATATGCAGACTTGATGTGCACTCCCTTCTTCACTTCCGCGCATGCGCATACAAAGAAAGCAAAGTCTTAGCCGCTTCTATGAAGCTCGTTCTCCTTAACTTTGTGAACGAGCTTCATAGATTTAGTTGTCAAAGGTAGCCGTTTTCAGTGAATGACAGCTGTGTTACTTTATTTTGCAATAATCCTTGTACTACAAGTGAAAGAGTTATATATATAAATATATATATATATATAATATATATATATATAGTATATTTATATATATATATATATATATATATAACAAATAAAAGCCACCCAAGATAGACAAACAATATTGACTTAGATTATGTGATTGGTAAAAGTAGAATGAAAACATAACGCTAACAGATAAAGGTAGGATTGATCCCAGAACAAAAGAAAATAAGTAACTTTCAAACCTCAAAGAAGAAACAGAAGGGTGATTTGAAGCTTGGCTGCCTGATCGTCATTAGAATTGATGTGCATAGAACAGAACACTATGGCTGACCGCTCCATACTCGTAAAAAAAACCAAATAAAGCATTCACTACGCTATCTTTTAGGATCTTCGGAATGCCTGCTTAAATAAACAAACCACTGATGCTGTCACATCACATAGAGAGCGTGAGCTGCATAAGATTTGCAATAAACTCAGAAAAGGTAAAGCTTGAGCGGGACTCCGGGAGCTTGGAGAGATAACAGAGGGGTAAAAGAAAACAGAGTATATTTATGAGACAGCAGCTGTCTCCCTGAGCAGTGTGTTGGGCGATCCCTCTTTCACTCGTAGTACAAGGATTATTGCAAAATAGAGTTAATTATATTTAAAAAAAAATATATATAATAAATTATTAGCTTACAAGGGTGTTAGCTATAGATGAGGCCAATTCAAAGCGGATATTATTTAGGGAAAAAACTAAGATAATCGCTGCAAACTTTATAGCAGCAGTAGTTTTAGTTATGCTGTGCTGTCTAGTGTCTACATGCGTGCGCGCTCTCAGCAATAAGCAGAGACTTCCGGGTTTCTCAACATAACTTTCAGCCATGTCGGGCACAGAGTGGTCAGAAAGTGAAGTAAATTTAAAAAAATAAATAAATAAATAAATAAACCTATAATAAAAAGAAATAGCGATTTGCATTTTAAAAAAAATAAAGAAACATTATGAATAAAAAAAACCAACAAAACACTAATGACAAGTGTTTAAAGTCCCTTTAAACTGTTATTTTGGTAACAAAATGTACAAGACATGACTCTTGAAAAAGCATCTTATCTCCTTTGCTGTGCCCAGTTAGGGGCATATATATATAAGATACTGCACTTATCAAAAAAAACACTGTGTAGGATGTAGCTGGGTTACTGGGTTACACCATGCGGCAAGACAGCAACCTACAGGGCCCCCGAGGCAGCTCACCTCTTCTTACAAGTTTTATGTGAATTTTAGTTACCGGATGCCACAATACAACAGAGTGCCACTCTGAATTAAAACAAGAGGTTAAAAATGGGACAATGCAGTCCAAATAACCAATCAAAACATTTAGAGTTGTTCATTTGTTTAAACAAATTTGTTCATTAGAGCATGGAATTCTAAACCCGCTAATTTTACTCCCATAAGCTAACGTAGAACCACATCGCAAGTCGGTATCACATATTCAGCGCAAGGACTTACGCAGCGAAAAAGGAGAAATTTTACTCCATTTTCACCTCGCCACACATAGGCAGATGCAGCGGAGCCTTACACTGAAAATGTAACACTGTAACTCCCTGAAAATATTAAATAATTAAACACCTAACGCATGTGCAATAGCTACCTGTCAACCCCCCACTACAATAACTATTAAAATAGATTAACCCCTAAGTCCACCAACCCCCACATTGCATATAACTAATAAAGTGATTATCCCCTAATCTGCCATCCCCCCACATCGCAATATACCTAATAGAAATATTAACCCCTAATCCGCCATCCCCCCACAATGCATTGAACCTAATCACACTATTAACCCCTAAACCGCCAACCCCCCACATCACAATTAATCTAATTAAGCTATTAACCTCCTAAACCACCAAACCCCCCACAACGCAAATAAGTAATTAAATTTCTACGCCACCTAACCTAAACACCTCCTAAATTAACCCTAATTACCTCAAATTAAAAATACCAAATTACAATTAAAATAAAAAAACTAACATTAATTTAAAAATAAAAAAACTATTTTAAATTAATCTAAAATTACAAAAAATAAAAAAGTCTAACAATATAATAAACCAAATATCAAAAATAAAAATATTAAACCTAATCCCTATGAAAAAAAGCCCCCCCCCCAAAATAAAAACACCCCTAATCTAAATTAAACTACCAATAGCCCTTTAAAGGGACTTTTTGTAGGGCATTGCCCTAAGTTAAACAGCTCTTTAACTTAGTATTGCACCCTGACTAGCGCTTGCTTATTGGTGGCTACATTTAGCCACCAATAAGCAAGTGCAACCCAGGTACTGAAACCAAAATTGGCCGGATCTTAAGCTTTACATTCCTACTTTTTCAAATATAGATACCAAGAGAACAAAGACAAATTGATAATAGGAGTAAAATAGAAAGTTACTTAAAATTGCATGCTCTATCTGAATCATGAAAAGTTTAATTTTGACTTTAGTGTCCCTTTATGGGACCCTGATATGTGGAAAAATTGTAAAACAACTACCAATATCAGCCCTGCAAGGATGTATAAACCTAAACTTTCCGTCGCTGGAAACCAGCCAAACGCATATTATGAATATTCCTACTTATAGTGCACTGGTCTTTAGAGATTGTTTTCCTTTTATTGCTGTATCAGCTCTTCATTGTCTATAATGAGATTTGAAGCAAAATAAAGCATTTACTGAACACTCAAGAGTACTTGTGAAGTAACTATAGGCTTATATTATACATAGTATGAAAACAAAATTGCTCTGACTCTTAAATTTATGTGGGTTTCTTTTACCAGATGAGGTTTAAGTGCAACTATATCTCAAAAAGGTCAAATCTGATAATGGTTTTCTCAGTGTTAATGCAGTCGCTACAATGAGGTTCACAGGTGACAGATGGAAAGCGAAATCCTGACGTTGGTTTGTAAGCTTGGGCTGTTAAGTGGGCTCTGAGAAGTGCCCAGGCCCAAATGATAATAACCCAGTTTGGCCCTGTACTGAATAGGTTGCTAAGCAACAGTAATCATCTTCCTGCGCAATGTATCTCGAGGCATAAGGAACAGTGAATGGACTTTTGTGAATGGTTCAGTCCTGGGAATATCTTAGCTCATTGATGGTACGTTAACATTTTCAGTACCAGAGTAATGAATTCAATAAATAAAGATATAGTGTAATATAGTAAATATTATAAAGGTATCTTAATGAAAATGCTTTCAGTGCATTAGATACATTTGATATTACAACTATTACTTACATATTATTATGTGGTTATCCCCTGTTAATATCAGCTATAGAGCAGCAATGCACTTCTGGGAACTAGCTAAACACATCTGGTGAGCCAATAATAAGAGGCATATGTATGTAACCACCAATGGCTAGCTAGCTCCCAGTAGTGCATTGCTGATCATGCGTTTGAATAAAGAATACCAAGAAAACAGAGTACATTATTTAAAACATAAGTAAATTGAAAAGCCTCTTAAAATTGTATTATCTGAATTGTGAAAGTTCAGTTTTGACTATAATATTTCTTTAAATACACGTGTGTGTGTGTGTGCGCGCATGTTTGTGTGTATATGTGCGTGAGTGTGTGCGCACGCATTTATGTGTGTGTTTATATGAATGTTTGTATATGTGCATGTTTGTTTGTGTGCGTGCATGTGTGTGGGTGCGTGTGTTTGCTTGTGCACACACATATCTATATATGTGCATGTACATGCACATGTATTTGTGTATGTGTATGTGCGTTTGTACCTGCACATGTGTTTGTTTGGGCTTTTGTGTGTATATGTGAATGCTTGTGTGTGTGCGACGTGTGTGTCTGTTGCATATGTGTGGTATAGCACCAAAAACATTTTAATAACTTTTGCATATCATTATCTTGTAAAATTTATTCTGACGCTCTTCTCTTATTTTGTGTGTATCATCAAGTGCCAAAACTGCAATAATGCATTACTTCCCGCAACTGCATGTTGTACAGAAATGCAACAAAACCGCAGTTAATCCAAAGCTAGGTGGTCTGCAATAATACTGTTTTAATGACAATTTTCATCCCTAAAGCTATAACAAAACCCAAATAAAAAGAATAGGATTTCATGGCGACCCAAAGAACCTTTTGTACTATATAGCAATTACACCGTACCCTACCCTACCCGCAATAGCATCCTATCTCAGCACCTGGCAGATAAAAAGTAACAGTTTTATTATTTGTTATTATTAGTATTTATTAGTGCTAATTCTTTATGTATCAGAATATTAGTTGTCAGTGACCAAAGAGCTTAATCATGTAAGAAATGCAAAACACTACACATCTGTACTAAGCCCTTGATCATTACCCCAAACCTATAACAGATGCACATCAAATCCACTTCACCTTACCTCTCCAAACCCTCTCTTCTAACATCATCTTCTCCCTCTTCAAATAATACTCTGATGCCAGAAACAGAAAGAATTATAGAGAGAATGCTGTTTATACAATCATATAGGGGGAAAATAGCAAAATTTAGCAACATTCTAACCAAAAAGAAATGAAAAATCCTTTTTCTAAAAGTGCATGTCTTGTGTGAATCAATTATATCTTTGTCATATCCTGCTTAAGCCCACAAAAACCATAACCCCTCTTGCCTCTGACATCCCTTTAATTATGCTGTGAAACATAGAGCATAATAAAAAGACAATGTAATGGCAATCTGGATTTAAATGAGCACTAGATTTTTTTCTGACAAATTTTAAAATTTACTTTAATTTGCCAGCCCCCTGTATCATGTGACAGACATCAGCTTCTGTATGTAAACACTGTGAATTTTTGCACATGCTCAATAGTAGTTGGTTGCCTCAGAAAGTGCGGCATATAAAAAGACAGGCACAATTTGATAATGGTAGTAAACTGAATGCTGACTTATGAAAGTTTAACTTTGAACTTTAGTGTCCCTTTAATATGATGTTACGTATATATACTACATAGAAACACAGAAACATAGAGTTTGAAGGTAGATAAGAACCAAAAGGCCCATCAAGTCTACCCATATTACATGTTACTGTTTTCTTAGCATAGCCTTATGTAAGTCCCAGGCATTTTCTAATTATTTTTACAGTCTTGTGGTTTGCTGCCTCTTTTAGATGTTATTCCATGAATCTCTGAAGCCTCTGATGAAGTGAGGAGACCTCACGAAAACGTGTTAGCCACGCCCATAGTGACGTAGGATGCTTCCATAGCAGGTCCCTTTGCTGGCTTTAGGGACACTTGGCTGTATTCGCTATGTGTTGCGATTCCCAAGGTGCACAGTACTTGACGAACTAGGCCGGTTTGTGAGACCACTCACGTCGGAGGTAGAAGTCTTCAGTTCACATTATCAAGTACATTGGATATTCCGGTCAAACCTTGAGACTGTGCCTTGATCTAATGTTTTATGTGATATACAAATCTCATACCTTTGAGGTTTTTAAATGTGGTGTTTTAATCTTGTGGTAAAAAACTGTATGCTTGCTGATTCACACTTAGGGGCTGATTTATCAAGCAGCAGAAGCCTTCTGGCTCGCCGGAAACAAGATTTAAGAAGCTGTGGTCTTACTTTTATTTAGACCATGTACAATTTAGTAGCCATGTTTTGTATATAAAAATATGCTGTTTAAATTTGCCATCAGTAAAGTCACACTATGTTATAATAACACTTCAGTCTTATTACTAGTTTAGTCCTTTCTTCTCCTTCATCCTCCTAATTTTTCCAGTCTTCAGACCGTGCATCACGCACAAGAAATAATAAAGAGGTTAAATAAGGTTAAAGGGACAGTCTACACCTTGATCATCTTAAAGTCTTTCCTTGGATTAAGCTGCAAACAGCCTCCTGAACTTTTTCTATATCATGTAGCAGGAACAGTAAAAAAGTTATTTTAAAATGAATATTGTTTCCGGCCACTTTGAAATGGCTGCCAAGCTCAGCCCACTGATGACATCATGATCTGGGCTGCATATGGCATCCAATCACAAAAGGCTCACTTGTTGGATTCAACAGACTGTCAATGCTATTCAGCAAAGTGCCTAAATGCAGCCCAGATTGTGATGTCATCAGTGGGCTGTGCTTGGTAGCCATTTTAAGCTGTCCAGAAACAATATTCATTTTAAAATAAATGTTTTACTGTTCCTGCTGCATGATATAGAAAGGGATCCAGGAGGCTATTTGCAACTTAATCTAAGGAAAGACTTTAAGATGACTAAGGTGTAGACTGTCCCTTTAAAGTCATATTAAATATCTTGACATTTTAATATACAAGTTTTAGTTTTTGCCCCATTTTCATGTAATTTTGCTTTGAAAATGGTGACTTTTCTAATCTTCTCGAATCTGACTCTGCTACATATCTTTAACTAAATGGCTTAAACAGATAAGAACATTATACTAGGATTATGCCTGGGACTAGCCTTGCCAGCTGTAGACTCAACCCCAAATAAGGCAAGTTGTAAGTGGATTTTGGTTTTTGAAAAATAATTGCTGCACACAGATGTTATTAAGGTGTGTGTATTTGTTTCATTACAAATGCAAATGAGTAAATAATGAACGGATATTCATTTTGTTTTAACAAAACAAATACACTAATTTAGAAAAAACGAACAAATACAAATAAAATGCGTTACCATGCATTAATTTCTGTTAAATTAGCTTTAGAAGGTTAAATACTTATCTTAGCATGCTGGAGAGTAGCGTTAACCCTAACATTTCTTCACAGAGCCCCCGGGGCCGCACGAATAGAAGAAGGTCCTTTAGCGCAGGTTCTAGGATCCGCCACGCAAAGCCTCCTATTAGCGCGGCCTGGGGGTTTGTGAAGAAGGGTTGGAATTAGCGCTGCTCTGCAGCGCCGCACTATAAGTAAGTATAAAGCTACAGGGGAACGTTTTCACCTGTAGCATAGGAACATTTACATTCATTTTAGCAAAAATGTAAATGTTCCTCAAATATTCAGTATTCGTTTCATTTTATACTAAATGACGAATATTCAGAAAACTAATTTTTTTGGAATATTTTTTTCCGAAAAAATAGGTCTGAATTGTTCGCTGCTTCACCAGTCTAATGTGTTTTAAAAATGTTGAGACTTGGCTGATGTTATTATACAGCAAGACAAAGGTGTCTTGTCATTACATTAAGGAATGACTATGACAACATTAGGAGAGCTTTTGTATCGTTCATTTGACATATTTTGGTGTATATAATCCAAACCTTTAAAACTGTATCACAAGGATTTGTTTCAGAATTTTTCCCATGTGCACACTGTAAAGCGTTTCAATCTTCTTATAAGTGTTTATATGAGTTTGAAGATAACCTTTGATTGCAGCTCTTTAGAATGGACAGGTCTGAGTGAAGGGTGAAACATCTCAGAAGTTTGTCTTTTACTATGCTATAGCAGTCTAATAGAAAATTATTACTGTTTACTGCATCACTCTTCACTTGTTTACTATACATCCGTCATGGCTAATACTCCAGCGTACACAAACACTATATAGAGCTACACAAATATCCCTACAGTTTACAAACTAGGGAAATAGTAACTAGGTTTCTATTCTAGGCGAGGAAAAGTTAAATTCTCAAAAGCCTAATTTTTTAAAAGGGACATGAAACCCAAAATGTTTCTTTCATGGTTCAGATAGAGCAGGTAGATTTAAATGACTTTCAAATTACTTCTATTATCACATTTTCTTCATTCTCTTGGTATCTTTTGTTGAAAAGTAAGGACATAAGCTCAGAAGCGTGCATTTGCCTGGAGGATTATGTGACAGTAGTTTGAAAAGAATGTTATCCATATGCAAGAGCACTACATGGATGCACTGTTTACTGTCATGTAGTGCTCCAGACACATACCAAGGTTGCTCTTCAACAAAGAACAACATGGGAACTAAACTAATTTAAAGTAAATTGGAAAGTTTTTTTTTGTTTCATGTCCCTGTAATCTGTCTACTGAAATTTCTTATTCACCTAGTACTAGTGAACTAGGGAACAGGGGGGGGGGGGCGCTTTCCCTTCCTATAAATAGATAGATAGATAGATAGATAGATAGATAATAGACATATATTTATTTATTTATTATAATTATTTGAGTAAAGAGCATATGCTTTAAAGGTACGTGAAACCCCAAAAAATTATTTCATGATTCAGATAGAGAATACAATTTTAAACAACTTTCTAATTTACTTCTATTATCTAATCTGTTTCATTCTCTTGGTATCATTTGTTGAAGGAGCAGCAATGCACTGCTAGTTTCTAACTGAACACATGGGTGAGCCAATCACAATCGATATATACATGCAGCCACCAAATCAACAGCTAGACCTAGTTCTCTGCTGCTCATGAACTTGCCTAGATAAACCTTTCAGCAAATGATAACAAGAGAAAGAAGCAAATTAAACAATAGAAGTAAATTGGAAAGTGGTTTAAAATTGTATTCTCTATCTGAATCATGAAAGGAAATGTTTGGGTTTCATGTCTCTTGTCATTGTGTTGTGGTTGAGGTGGCAGATAAATGAAGCATAGAGATTGAACTTGAGCTGAGGTGGCCATAAAGAGGTCAATCAAAATCCTTTATAAAAATGTATCAAATTATCTATTTACAAAAATCCCTAATGATGTTTTTTTCTGTTGAAAATCATTAGATACGTTTTTCTTAAAGATTGTAGTCGACCCTATAATGTTTAATGATGAGAAACAAAAACAGTATGATGTCACTGCTATGATGTCACTGCTGGGGATTCCCTTTCTGATTCAGATCCTGGGGGACAACAGTCTCCTTCGGACTTCCCCATTTCCTGCAGCGGGGGAAACTCCCTGTGACTTCCCCACATGCCTGATAACATTATGGTAGCAAGGAAGTCCCTGCAGCTGTAATGATTCCCTTAGTAGTGAAGGGCTTTTAGTCAAAGGTTTTATCTCCCATAGCTCAGCCCCTAGACTTGGGCGAGAGACTCTAACAGATTCTCCTATTTCCTCCCTGTTGTGCTAGAGGTACAAGGGACCTCTTAATTTGAATGATAGGACAATAGATAGATAGATAATAGATATATTCTAATTATTTGAGTAAAGAGCATATGCTTTAAGTGTCATTGTGTTGTAGTTGAGGTAGCAGATAACTGAAGCGTGGAGACTGAACTCATGCAGAGGTGAATGCCATCACACAACCCCTCTAGAGATTGTCAGAACTGAGAGGAAGGGACAAATCACTGAATTAATTAGCAATTCCTGGCATCTGTGTACTGAGTTACACAAGGGAAATGTTTCCAGACCACATAGCGGAACTGCTTGCCGATGAGCTATCTGGATGGCAAGCTGGGTCTTGGGAATGAAATGCGCTCCCTATGTGCATATGGTCTAGCTCTGCATGACATCTATTCTGCATGCCCAGATATGGAAACAAAATGTCAAACAAAAGTTGGTAAAATGATGGAGAAGTCTATAAATAAATATTTGCAGCTGAAATAATAAATCAGTATATGGACATTAAAATCTGTCATATGCACAATATAACAGATGATTAAATGGTGTTCCTTCTCTGTTTTTCCCTCGAGCATGGATTCAGCACATCGTACAAATAATATTGGTTTAGAATTCCTGCAGAAAAACAATGACATTTTAGAAATAACTGCCAGATTGTGTGGGAACATACATTTCTGTTTATTATGATTAACACAAGTATTAGTTTACATTGCCTGTGTATAATCTTTTGTCAAAAGTGACCTGGTAAATAAACAGGGATTTATTTTCTTCTTTGTCAATCTGAGTATAAAAAAATATATTTTCCCAAGTAAGATAAAAGAATTGTGCATAAACCTACTGTCCTGGTTTCCTGATGTCAGATTGATCTCTTACATTCAAGCAAAGCCAAGTTGCTTCATTATCTTGTTATCCTTTGCTGAAGGAACAGCATTGCACTACTAGCAGCTAGATGAACATATCTAGTTAGCCAATCACAAGAGACAAATATGTGCAGGCTCCAATCAGCAGCTAGCTCCCACTAGTGTAGTGTATGTGCAATATTATTTTTTTAACAAAGGATACCAAGAAGAAGGAAGTACATTTGAAATTAGAAGTGAATTAAAAGTGGTCTTAAAATTACATGAATCCTGCAAGTTTCGTTTTGAATTTCCTATCCCCTTAAATAATAGTAAGAGGTTTCTGAAGTTATGTAAAGGGGAAGTATCTACCTGATCATTACAAAGGTTTTCTACAGTCTTGCAAAATAACAATATACCTGCTGAGTGTAAACATTTTAGACAAATTCATTCTTTGCATCCTGAATTTTTTTTTCAAAAGCCAAATTGCACACAGCCACTTTGCCGTACTACTTAAAGGAGTCAAATAAGCTCAGGGCAGCTACTAACTGCTCTATTTGGGACATTGCCAAGTTTAATATCATTCATTTATTCAGACAGGGCATTTTTGTTAAAATGAAAAAATGTATTACATGTACAAATCCCCAAATCCGGAAATTCCAAAATACAAACTTATTCTGATGTACTAAGTGTGCAAAAGTATTTTTATTAAAAATTAAATACTGTAAAACTACCTTTAGGTTGCATGTATAATAATGTATAAGCTGTATTATGGGTATGGAAGTATTGCTTAAATGACATGATATTGTTTTTTACACTTGGTCCCATCCCCTCTCCAAATATTTCAAAATATTCCGAAATCCAAACCATTTTTAGTCCCAAGCATTTGATGAGAACAATCCAATCACAAACTGTTGTTCTAATGTTGGGAGCAAAGGAAACCATCCTGTATGTGTCTGTTAAACCATGACACTGTAAATTATATGTCTGAACATTATTGATGATTTTCTAATTTCCATAAAGACATTAAAAGAGTAAATCATTGCCACGTAGCCTGCATTACATCTGGTTTGCTATTTCTTTCTCTCACCAATAAACAGTGGAGGTTCTGCTTATTAGCTATTGAGCAATGAGTCCTTAATTACAAACATGCACATCATGTGTTAACTTAAAAATCAAAATAAACAGCTTTAAAGGGACAATGTACTCAGGCAAACAGCTTAGTAGAGTTCATTGTTTTTAAAACTAGTGCTAGAAGTTGTTTTCCCTTTCTATAGTCAATAATTACTGCAGTGCTGAGATTTTGTATAAATGGACGCTTCAACAGGAAAATCAACTCCAGGTACAAATCCGGAATTCCAAAATCCAAACGTTCTGAAATCCAATCTTTTTAATTAATATAAAAATATATATATAAAAAAAGAATATTATCCCCACCCATAAGTCACAATTTTCTCTGCCTTTTTCATTGTTTTTTTGTGTGTGTTCTAAAATGCAAATAATAGTCTATTTATTTAAAACAACATCTATTACCTTTCTGATTAGAGTACTGTTCTATCTTTTCGATGGTACTATGTATACAAAAGTAATAAAGGGACACTGAAACCATTTTTTTTCTTTTGTGATTCAGATAGAGCATGACATTTTAAGCAACTTTCTAATATACTCCTATTATCACATTTTCTTGATTCTCTTGGTATCTTTATTTGAAATGCAAGAATGTAAGTTTAGATGCCGGCCTATTTTTGGTGAACAACCTGGGTTGTCCTTGCTGATTGGTGGATAAATTCATCCACCAATAAAAAAGTGCTCTCCAGAGTTCTGAAAAAAAAGCTTAGATGCCTTCTTTTTCAAATAAAGATAGCAAGAGAATGAAGATAAATTGATAATAGGAGTACATTAGAAAGTTGTTAAAAATTGCATGCTCTATCTGAATCATGAAAGAAAAAAATTTGGGTTCAGTGTCCCTTTAAATTTTGTATAAAACTACTTTTTAGGCAGTTCGTATATGCTGTATTATGACATGTAAATATTGCCTAAATGACATAGGATGATGTCTACACTTGGTTCCATCCTCTCTCCAGGCACATTTTACAAATAAAAACATTCCAAAATCCAAACCTTTTCCGGTCCCTAGCAGTTTGGATAAATGGTTTTCTACCTGTATTCACATGCCAAAATAAAGGTAAGAGGGGTATTTGTAAACATTTGAATACTTTCCAGGATATAAAATACATCATTAAAGGGTAGACAATATTACAGGGCATCGTTCCTTTAACTTAAAGGGACATGAACCCCAAATTTTCCTTTCATGATTCAGACAGAGCATAGAATTTTAAACAACTTTCCAATTTACTTCTAGTATTTAATTTGCTTCCTTTTCTTGTTATCCTTTGCTGAAAGGGTTATTTAGGAAAGCTCAGGAGCAGCAAAGAACCTAGGTTTTAGGCTGCATATTTATACTGATTGTCATTGGCTCGCCCATGTGTTCAGTAAGCAACCAGAAGTGCATTGCTGCTCCTTCGACAAAGCATACCAAGAGAATGAAAAAAATGTATAATAGACTTGACAGTTGCTTAAAATTGCATGCTCTGGCCGAGATTACATATGTGGCGCAGGCTTCAGCACAACTCCTGAAACCCGCATCGCCCGTAAGTTCACCTCGCACATGGGGTGAATCACATATACGGTGCCATCAGATCATCATAAACTGCCGTAAGTCGGATAAACTGGCGATGTTCAGAAATGTGCGGAAATACACATTTCTGGAGTCGCCAGTGACTTACGGCAGTTTAAGATCTGCCGGCGTATAAGTTTAAAACAAAAAAATGGAACATCGCCCGTAAAAGTCTAACCCACCTCCCAAAAATAAACCTGACACATCAAAACCACTATATACTCCACCCCCCACATCGCAACTAATAATAAAAGCGATAAACCCCTAAACCACCATCCCCCCACAACGCAATATACCTAATAAATGTATTAACCCCTAATCCGCCATTCCCCCACATCGCAAAGTATCTAATTACACTATAAAATCCTAATCCACCAACCCCCCACAACACGATATACCTAATTAACCTATTAACCCCTAAACTGCCATCCCCCACAATGTAAAGAACTAATCTAATCACTAAACCCCCTAAACTAACACCCCTCAGTTAACCCCAATTACATAAAAAAAGACTATCTTACAAATTAATTAAAAATTACAAAAATAAAAAAATCCTAATTTGCAATTTTTAAAAAAACTTACATTACATTAAAAAACTAAGATTAAATTAAAATAAAAAACTTTAATATTACAAAAAAGAAGAAAGTCTAAAATTACAGAAAAAAACATCAACGAAATTATCCAAAATATTTTTTTTAACTTAATCTAATACCCCTATAAAAATAAAAAAGCCCCCCCAAAATTTAAAAATACCTTAATCCAAACAAGATCAGTCTCCTACTATAGTCCAGTGGATTCATACTATACATAAGACCATACAACTAGAGGAATACCATTATATGAAAACAATGCGCAAATATTTCTTTCATGAACTGCTCTTTATTTGTGAAGATTACATACACAATAAATACGCTAAATGAATGGATGATACAAGACATGACTTTATGTCAGTTCGGAGGTTGTCTTGGTTGGATGTGTGGATGAGATGTATGCCAGAGGATTTATGCTACAGATGACAATCCTTTTTCTTTCTTCTTTCTTTTTCTTTACATTCTTCTTCTCTCTTTAAAAATGTAAAAAACTGAGGTTATTGAGATTACTAACGGACACTTATTTAATATATGTATTACTTTGATAGAACGAAATCTGTGTGTTAGAACTTGTCCAAGTCATGTATAAGTATGTATAACCTGTTTCACCTCAATAAAAAAAGTAAAAAAAAAAACACCCTTAATCCAACACTAAACTACCAATAGCCCTTAAAAGGGCCTTTTTTAGGGCATTGCCCTAAAGCGATC
The DNA here is from genome assembly GCF_027579735.1 of Bombina bombina. Classification (NCBI taxonomy): domain Eukaryota; kingdom Metazoa; phylum Chordata; class Amphibia; order Anura; family Bombinatoridae; genus Bombina; species Bombina bombina. The sequence goes on from NC_069506.1 coordinate 257,818,499, forward strand.
AGCTTTTCTACTTAAATAACGTACAAGTTACCCCCTAAAAGTAATCCCCCCACCCAACCCCCCAAAATTAAAAAACATAACACTTAAAAAACCTAAGATACCCATTGCCCCTAAAGGGGCATTTGCATGGACAAAATTAACCAAAAGACTATAAGACTTGTTTGGATATCTTAGCAAACAAGAAACATGTGATCCATTATGAGCCAATAAAATTCTATTAAAAACGGCAATCAGCTGCCAAGATGAAAACTTGCATTAGATATAAATTTTGGATTTAAATTGCATATTGGAATTATATTTGTAAACATGCCCACTTTAGCCCTATTGGCCCCAGAGTAACTAATTGGAACATATGTGTGTGTATATATTGTGCTCCTCATTTACACTTGTTACATGCCTGATGAAACAGCTAGTCAGCTGAGAAACGCGTTGTATGTTTTATGTTTTAAAATAAAACTGTGATTTTAAGTAGTCTGCCTTTTAACTACTTTTTCACTTTGGAGCACTTTACACCACTTATTCAAACCATTTGAAAGAACAATAAAGGGAGACCTGATTCAGACAATTGGTGTCTGTAACATCCAGCCTGCCTTGTTTGCACGATTTCAATGTGCAAACTGGAATGTGAGTACCCATTTTGTATATTTTATTGGAATCATTCTGTTAAAAGTTTAACCTGCACTAGGAGAAGTTCTGTGTCCTTGATATGTTTAAAGGCTACAACATCCAGTATCCAGTCTACTGAAATCTGAGGGAGACCTTGCCCCAATCAGTCAGCTGGAGACTGCAAAGCCCAGTGCATATTGCACTTTATTAGTGCACACTCCCATGTGACAGTCTGCACATATTGCACTTTATTAGTGCACACACCCTTGTGACAGCCTGCTCATATTGCACTTTATTAGTGCACACACCCGTGTGACAGCCTGCACATATTGCACTTTATTAGGGCACACACCCGTGTGACAGCCTGCACATATTGCACTTTATTAGTGCACACACCTGTGTGACAGCCTGCGCATATTGCACTTTATCAGTGCACACACCCTTGTGACAGCCTGCACATATTGCACTTTATTAGTGCACACACCCTTGTGACAGCCTGCGCATATTGCACTTTATCAGTGCACACACCCTTGTGACAGCCAGCACATATTGCACTTTATTAGTGCACACACCCTTGTGACAGCCTGTGCATATTGCACTTTATTAGTGCACACTCCCGTGTGAGTAGTCACTTGTTAGCAACTTATTCACTGGAAATGTATTTTAGATAAACTGCACTATGAGGCGCCCTTCTTTACATCTTTTTTAGATTCTTCTTGCAAGTCCAATCCTGCCAGAAGAAGAGCAGACTCAGGAACTTTTAAAACACTACTTCATTGTTTCTTTATAATAATTTCATTTTTTATTCTTATTCAATTTTTAATGTTAAATTTTTCACAATTATTGTTGTTATAACAATTGTATTGTATATGCATGATTGCACATAACTGCACATTTTCCCATTATTATTATCTTTTCAATTCACACATAGAAATAACCAAATTGGTGGGTCTAAAGTTAGTTTGAAAACAACAATTATTTAAAGGAGAACACACAAATTGAAACCTAAGTTTCATACACATTCATTTCATTTTCAGCACCTTTTTTTTATAACACAACCATTTATATTTGTGCCCTCTACAAACCTCCTACTATAGGAATTTGCATTAGACACTTTATACCATTCTGATTGGGACTGAGAGGAGCAGCATTTATTATGCAATCTAGAGAGGACAGATTCAGTAATAGACTTAAATACAAGTCTGATAATATCAGTAACACCAGTCTAACACATATGTCTATGAAAACCTTGTTTCATCAATTAGAAGAAGAAATTACTAAAGAACACAGACATTGGTGGGTGTCATATCCATTGTCATAGATAAACGTATGACCACTCTTATTCCTAACACTTGTACAAGTAACCGCTCATATACCTTTAATGGGAGGTACCACTAACCTCCTTGCCGGTATAAAGATCCCTCCTACGCTCAAATCAGAGCTTGGTATTGATGCTTTGCTTATAAGTATTACTATCCTCTGAGTCACTTGGATTGATCTATAGATAACCAGTTTTGTTTAAATATTAAACCGACTTCGCAACTTTGATATCTTCTATTGACTACGGCAATCTCGTGTGAAGCCACAAACAACTGCGGTGATGTCCTCACATCCCTCCCCAGCAAGCTATGATTCCGGAACTTACAATTTATTGCTTGTACTCAGGATCCATAACTTCGATACTCAGCATCACCCTGCTTGTGATTCATAGCGTGACTCCATTCAGCTGAACCGGCTAATTATCTCTGTTGCCACAACTAGCCTCACAGTAAGCATTAATGTTAGATACTTTATATTCAACTAACGTTATATGGTATCTTTTATGGTGTTTCTCATGATTGTCTCTGCTGTATTACACCTGCTGCCTCCTATACGGCTATAGAGGTTAAAACAAAGATACACCTTAAATTAAGGGAGTGTTCCTGGTTAGTATGCTTAACACACATTTAACATAATATTACCCGTATGAATCTTGAAGCAGGAACACTACCTCATTATTATATTTATAAGCAATATTACTTTAACCAAACAAATCTTAATGAAAAGAAAACCAAATCTGCAGTTGTGGTTCTAAAAAACCTAAGTGAGAGTGTGTCTATTTCTTTTTGGATTTGCAGAAATCAACTTAACTCATTGTGACCTGTGACAGTGGGATTATACTACATTAGAGAAATATATAGAAAAAAGAACAAGTCCCCAGAGGTCTAAGAATTCTTAAACACTGTTTCTTCAAGGACAATCCAGAGCTTCTTTCTAAATGGGAAGATTGCCTCAACAAATGTGCAATAGAACTAATGAAATCTTGATCTCATATAGCAAAAGTATTGTAGACACTTGCAGCAAAAATATTGAAAATCTACAAATAGAATTAAATCAATTTGAAAAAGATCCAGAATACACCTCTATGAATAAAGCAATTCTAGAAAGAACTGATAAGTTTCAAACCAATTTAGCGGCCACTTAAGAAAATCCACTTTACCAATACACCAATTAGGGAAACACAATGATAATTATCATACACTCAATACTCCGCCTGATGAGGAAAGACCCTCTATATCCACAGGTATCTATAGAAATGAACAACCACATTTTTGAAGGGGGAGCCCAGACACCAGGACTACCAAACAGAAAACCCCAATACAAAAGAGCACTACTCGTAGAAAATGAGGCCACAAAGGTAGAGGTTTGGTCTCCAAACAAAAGAAACTGGAAACACTAAAAAAGGGAATTTTCAACTTATCATCCTATACATTAACGGTTGATAAAATCAGAGTTTTAGACAAGCGATTATCATAATGCCCACCATACCTCATAAAGAATTTGAATTATTTCTAGATCTTAACATATTTATTAGAAAATAAGCCTTGCAAAAAATGTATGCATAAAAGAATATTAAAAAGTTGAAATGCCAACCATCTAGCTTCATTCCTATTTGTATAGATAATAACCCTGATGTCAGAATCCATAATAAGACTACGTTATTTTTAGATCTCACTCACTATTTATTTAATGATCCTATTCCTACTGTTTTATTATTATTATTTTCGGTTATTTGTATATAAAACAAAGGGGGAGTACAACAAAACAATTATAGGGTAGAGGGCCCTGCCAAGAGTTGCACTGTTGTAGTCAGCTCTTAAGAATGTGATCTACACAGCTGGACTTTTAGGCTTACATGCTAAGGGGGTTCAGGGAATTGCAGTGGAGGAGAGGAACTGGTATTAGGAAAGGTTAGTGTAGGTTGTATGTGTCCCTGAACAGTAGTGTCTTTAGGGAGCACTTGAAGCTTTTAAAACTAGAAGAGAGTCTTGTGAAGCGCGGCAGAGAGTTCCACAAGATGGGAGCCAGTCTGGAGAAGTCCTGTAAATGGGAGTGTGATGAGGTGACAAGAGAGGAGGAGAGTAGGAGGTCATGAGTAGAGCGAAGAGGACGGGAGGGAGAGTATCTGGAGACAAGGTCTGAGATGTAGGGGGAGCAGTGCAGTTGAGGGCTTTGTATGTAAGAGTGAATGTTTTGTGTTTGATCCTAGAGGCAAGAGTAAGCCAGTGAAGGGATTGGCAGAGAGGCACAGCAGATGAAGAGCGACGTGTATGGAAGATGAGTCTGGCAGAGGCATTCATTATGGATTGTAAGGGAGCTAGGCGGCAGGTGGGGAGACCAGAGAGGACAGAGTTGCAGTAATCAAGGCGGGAAAGAATGAGAGAGTAGATTAAAATCTTAGCTGTGTCTTGTGTAAGGAAGTGTCTAATTTTAGAGATGTTTTTAAGGTGGAAGTGGCAGGCTTTAGCCAGGGAAGGGAAAACGAGGAGCTCAGTTTTTGAGAGATTTAGCTTGAGGTAGTGAGAGGACATCCAGGAAGAGATGTGAGAAGAGAGTTAGTGACACGGGGGTTAGCAAGGAAGGAGATAGGTCTGGTGCAGAGAAGTAGATTTGGGTGTCATCGGCGTACAAATGATATTGGAAACCGTGGGACTTAATTAGGGAACCTAGTGATGACGTATAGATTGAGAAGAGAAGGGGACCGAGGACAGAGCCTTGCGGGTACTCCGTCCAGACAGAAAGTGGTGACGGGGCAGAGGAGGCCCCAGAGAAGGCTACACTGAAGGTACGGTTTGACAGGTAGGAAGAGAGCCATGAAAGGGCTGTGTCACAGATGCTGAAGGATTGGAAGGTTTGGAGCAAAAGAGGGTGGTCGACAGTGTCAAAGGCTGCGGACAGATCAAGGAGGATGAGCAGAGAGAAGTGGCCTTTTGATTTAGCTGTAAGTAGGTCGTTGGTGACCTTAACAATAGCTGTCTCTGTGGAGTGATAGGGACGAAATCCAGATTGCAGCGGGTCAAGAAGGGAGTTTAACGTAAGGAAATGGGATAGGCGTGCATATACTAGTTTTTCGAAAAGCTTTTAAGCAAGAGGGAGGAGGGAAATAGGGCGGTAGTTGGATGGGGAGGTAGGATCAAGGGAAGGTTTTTTGAGGATAGGTGTGACCAGTGCATGTTTTATCGATGAGGGAAATGTACCAGTGCTGAGGGAGAGGTTGAAAATGTGTGTTAGTATAGGGGTAAGGGTAGCAGAAAGAGAAGGGAGCAGCTGTAATGGGATAGGGTCAAGGGGACAGGTAGTGAGGTGAGAGCGCAGTATAAGTGCCGAAACTTCTTCCTCAGTAACAGGGGAGAATGAACTAAGTTTCAGGTTATGAGGGTTGTGGTTGAGTGAGAGTATTTGAGGGGGGAGAGATGGAATTATGTTGAGAGCTGATTTCATGTCTGATGGAGTCAATTTTGTTAATGAAGTGACTGGCAAAGTCTTGAGCTGACAGAGAAGTTGTATTAGGAAGTGGGGGAGGGCGGAGGAGAGTATTGAAAGTGGAGAACAGATGTTTTGGGTTTGAAGAAAGATTAGAGATGAGAGTAGAGAAGTAGTGTTGCTTGTGGAGATTAAGGGCAGAGTAGTAGGAGTTCAAGATGAATTTGTAATGAAGAAAATCATCTGAACTCCGTGATTTTCTCCAATGCCGTTCAGCAGTACGGGAACATCTGCGCAGGTACCGTGTCAGAGGAGTATGCCAGGGCTGGGGATGAGTGTGTGATTTCCGAGCAGTGGTAAGAGGGGCGAGATTGTCAAGGACGGATATAAGGGTGGAATTATAGTGGCAGAGAGATTGTTCAGGGCAGAAAAAGGAGGAGAAGGATGAGAGGAGCGGTTTAAGGGAATTAGCAAGTTGTTGCTGATCTAAAGACCTAATGCTTCTGTGAAGTTTGGTGTGAGGAGTAGAAGGTGGGAGAGTTGTAGGAAGGGAGGATATGTTGCAGGTAAGGAGATGGTGGTCAGAAAGAGGAAAAGGGGAGTTTGAGAAGTTTGAGAGAGTGCATCGATAGCTTAAGATCAGGTCAAGAGAGTGACTGTCTTTGTGAGTGGGAGAATCAGTCCATTGTGACAGACCGAAAGAGGAAGTGAGTTGCAGAAGTTGTTTAGCAGATGAGGCAGTGGGATTGTTAAGGGGGATGTTGAAGTCACCAAGAATGAGGGCAGGGGTGTCTGAGGAAAGGAAATAGGGTAGCCAGGCAGCCAGGTGATCTAGAAATTGAGTTGAGGAGCCAGGGGGTCGGTATATGACTGCAACACGTACAGAGAGAGGGGAGAATAAGTGAATCATGTGGGTTTCGAATGAGGGAAAAGTGAGGGAAGAGATAGGATGTATTTGTTGAAAGGTGCAACGAGAGGAAAGTAAAATACCTACACCACCTCCTTGTCTATTACCAGACCTAGGAGTGTGGCCTGAAGTGGAGACCCCCCATGTGACAGAGCAACAGTGGATGCTGTGTCTAGGGGAGAGAGCCAGGTTTCTGTTAGGGCCAGAAGGTTGAGGGAGCGGGAGATGAAGAGGTCATGTATAGAAGTGAGTTTGTTGCAAACAGAGCGAGAGTTCCAGAGTGCACAGGTGAAAGGGGTAGTGGCTTTAGATGCAAGAGGAATGTGAGTAAGGTGTGCAGAGGTTTGTTTTCTGAGTCTATGGGATGGTACACATGGATGTGCACGGCTTGTCAGTGGTTGGGGACCAGGATTAGGGGAGATGTCACCCAGCAGTAAGTAGAAGCAAGAGGGAAGAGTGACATGAGATGAGATACAGATTTGCAGTAGTGAGACTGCTTTTGAGATGAGCTGCAGGGGGTAGAGAGAGTGTTTAGGAATAGGTAAAGTTCATGAGTAGAAAAGTAAGGTGAGTTTAAGAGAGATGGGCTAATGAACAGTGCAGGTGGAGAGGGAGAAGGAGTAATTGAATAGTGTAGTTTGTTATAGAGGACAAGGGTAGCAAAAAGGAATATGAATATATTGAGCATTTTTACAGAATTGGGAACCAGTTAAAAACATAAGACACAGAATTACTGTAACAATTGCATAAGGGAACAAAAGGTATATGAAACATAATATAATAAAAGTACTGTGTATTCTATGGGGTTAAGGGAATGGAAGGATGTGCTGATCAGTGTTTGCACCTGTCATTTCAGGAGAGTGAAAGTTGTGTGGGAGACTATCTATAAATGAGGAAATGAGCTTGGGGTGCGTGGGGTGAGGGGTTAGGGTGGGAGGGAAGCTGTTTTCCAGAAGGCAACCTGTAGTAAGTTAGAGGGCAATTGAAGCAGTTGAGTGAAAAAGTCTGTGGTTTTTCTCTGTGTTCTGAGAGAGAATTTGTCTGAAGAGAGAGAGTTAAATTGGTTAATGATGGCCCAGTGAAAGTGTGTTAAAATGAGTGGGAGGGTACATTTATGGACATTTTAAGCTAAGGGTCAATCATGCAGAAACCAAAAAAAAACACATCAAAAAAAAAATATTACAGAAATAGACAGACATACAAGGGGTGAAATAAAACCATTAAAACAGACAGATAAATGGACAACAGCTGCTTAAACTATGCAAATTATGACTAGCACAGCCTGTATTATATACATTTAAAATAAAAACAAAACAAAAGGAATTATCACTAAATATACAAACACATACAATAAAACAACTTAGTAGGTAAAATATAATGAAGCTGTTTTCCAGAAGGCTACCTGTAGTAAGTTAGAGGGCAATTGAAGCAGTTGAGTGAAAAAGTCTGTGGTTTTTCTCTGTGTTCTGAGAGAGAATTTGTCTGTAGTAAGTTAGAGGGCAATTGAAGCAGTTGAGTGAAAAAGTCTGTGGTTTTTTCTCTGTGTTCTGAGAGAGAATTTGTCTGTAGTAAGTTAGAGGGCAATTGAAGCAGTTGAGTGAAAAATAGAAAATATATAAATATATAAAAATAGACATCCAATTCCACCCCCCCATAACAACGTTATAGACATCTTTCAAAAATTAGTTTTTGAAGAATTTTCCAAGATAGATAATAAACCCACTTCAATTTTTTATTTATCCCCAAATAAAACACGTTTTTAAACAAAACCAAAATATAGTAATACGCAATGCGGACAAGGGAGGTGGTATAGTACTACAACATTTTGATGAATATATCTTAGAAGCACAAATAATTCTTAATGGTAAAGAATATTACACTATTTTAGATAAAGATCCGACTATACACTATCTAGCACTGCTTAAAAAACTACTATAGGAAGGCTACAACAAAAACATTCTGTCCAAATCAGAAAATAATTTTATGTATATAAATCATCCGGATATAGCTCACTACTACCACCTCCCGAAGATCCACAAGGATCTAAGTTGCCCGCCTGGTTGACCTATAATTGCCAGAGTCAACTATTTAACTAGTAGCATATCTCGCTTCTTAGACCTCCATCTACAAAAATGTGTATCCAATTTACCCTCGTACTTTAAAGATCCCACACATCTATTACAACAATTGTATACAATTCATAACAAAGATCACAAATTTATTTGGTTTACATGTGACGTTAGTAGTTTATATTCCAATATACCACATTAATTGGTTATATTAGCAGTTCATGATATTTTAAATCAGGATCTGTATATGCCCATAGAACAGAAAATACTGTACTTATAGAAGATCTTGTATGCTTCACTCTGGAGCACAATTATTTCATGTTTTAAAGCAAGTACTATTTACAAGTGAAGAGAACGGCCATGGGCACAAAATTTGAACCCAGTTATGCCAAAATGTTATTTGGGGGCATTTGAAGAATCTTACACTTATTCTTCACTCTGATGGGCAAATCTGGTGTACTATGGCCATTATATAGATGATCCGATCTTCATTTGGATTGGAGAATTATCATCCATAGAACCATTTATCAGTCATTTAAACCATAATCAGCTGGGCCTCCTATTCACCCATAAAATCAACAAAAACCAGATTGAATTTCTTGACCTACAATAAAGTTGGTCAGACTCAGGTCACATAAAATCCAAAACATTATTTAAGAATGTTGATAGCAACAGCTATCTAGATTATACAAGTATCATTACCACAGTTGGAAAAAGAATATTCCATTCAGTCAGTTCAGAAGAATAAAAAGAAATTGTTCATACACATTAGACTTTGAGGAACAATCAGAAGTTCTAATCACCCGTTTTAAAGAAAAGGGCTACCCTCAAAGCCTGATCAATCGAGGCCTCACTAAAGCTAGAGACCTTGATAGATCACAAATACTTTTAAACAATCCTAACACAAAAATAAATACTAACAAAACACCAAATTTAATTACTGGTTACAATCAAAATTACAATAAAATAAAAAACATCCACAAACATTGGCACATTATCAAACAAGACCCCATATTAGAAAACAATTGTTGAAAAAGAACCTATAATTACCATTAAAAGAGCACCAACTATTAGAACAAAACTTGCACCTAATAAAATAGTCAAAACAATTTTGCAACTCCAATTCCACTAAACCCAAACACCCCTTTGGCTTAAAAGGTGTTTACAAATGAAACCAAACAAATTGCTACACATGCCTTTCATGAATATAAAATATAAAAAAAAACATTTGAATCCAACACCACTAATGAAGAATTTATTATTTCAGATTTTTTAACATGCAAAAGCTCCTATGTGATCTACCTCATTGAGTGTTTTTGTGGAGCCCAGTATACAGGGCACACAAGTCGTAAACTCCACATCAGATGGGCAGAACATTGTAGAAACATACGAAAAGGCTTTCTCAAACAAAGCGTATCAAGACACTGTGCTTTGCCCCATCATTCTATAAAAACACCAATGAAAATTACACCAATAGAACAAATTTCATTTTATTCAACATATAACAGTATGATATGTCTCTGCCAACGGGAGACATATTGGATTTACAAACTTCAAACTCTATATCCCAATGGTCTAAATGACAATATAGATTTAGCTGCTTTTAACAACTGAATACATTAAAAGTTTTATTACATCAGTCTCCAGTCTACATTTATACATCTTTCACATTACCTTGAATTAAATATCTCTGCTTCTAAGAAAATAATTTTTACCAATCTACAATAGTGAAAACAAGATCGATATTACCAAAGACACCAAATGAGACATTAAACTAACTTAAAACTTAAAATGTATAGTTTACCAAACAGAAATTAATCTACAAACACCCCCCCCCTCGTCTTCTTTCATAGTCAGATTGGAAAGTTCATGAACATAACATAACATCTTACAGATATCAATACAACACACAAACAAAAATCACCATTTTAATGTTAGAATTGATGAGAATCCTTTTGTCAGAGCAAATCTGTATGCCAATATCACACTTTAATCGCTTGTTGTATATTAGTTACTCTTTTGACGACTGAATTGTATATAGAAAACACAGAGTTCCGGGTAGGATGCTCCAGCCTAAGCTAACCGTGGCGTTCTTCTGCGCTATTACATGATCAGCTGATAGCCAATGAGGGTGTACGAATAGGACACGTCCCTGTTAAGACGTGATCAAACATCATAGGAACACAGAGATTTTCCGGCACTCCAAGAAATTGTATATACATGATTACACATTTTCCCATTATTACTATCTTTCCGATTCAAACATAGAAATTCCCAAATTGGTGGGTTTAAAGCTAGTTTGAAAACAACAATTTTTTAAATGAGAACACACAAATTGAAACCTAAGTTTCATACACATCTATTTAATTTTTAGCATCTCTTTCTACAATACAACCATTTATATTTGTGCCCTCTGCAATCCTCCCACTATAGGAATCTGCATTAGATACTTATTATCAAAAACTATAGCACAATATTCAGAAATTTCAACTTAGACAACATTTGTATTTTAAACTAGCAATAGCTTTATTTTCTTGCTAAATTCCCAAGCTGAAAAAGTTTTGTGTTAGTGCCGCACTAAGACCACACTTTGTATTTTGGCAATTCTCCCATAAATCTTTATCACCTAGTGCTGATTTTAGCACAAACATCACTGAGGGCGCCATGTACTAAGAGGCGGGCGGACAGCTTCTTAACTCGCGAAGCTGTCCGCCCGCCTCCGCTACACACGGGCAGCGGATCTATTGATCCGCTTGCCTGTATGTATCATTACACACTCATCGGAGTGTGTAATGCCCGCCCCTTCAATCGCGCGACCAATCACGGCTCCGGAGCAGCTTTTGCTGCTTCGTACATGGAGCCCTGAATGAGAGGAAGAGCTGACTCAGGAACTTTTTGTTTTATTTTAATTTCTTTATTATTTTATACAAATACATAACAAAAATACACAAAGCTCATTCATATATTGTTAATTAAATCTTATACTTCGTGTACATAAAAGATATAATAAAAAGAAAAAAAGTAAAGAAAAAGGTTAAAGAATAGGAAGAAAAGAGAAAAAATGGGGAAAAAAACCCCATAAGCTATCAATGTTTTTGCTCCCACCGAAATATAATATCTAATATGAAATCTTTCTTGCCCTCAAAACTATAATGAATGTTCTCAAGTTCTAGAATATATTTTACTTCCTTAACCCATTGGTTATATGTTGGAGTTCGTATTTTCTTCCATAAACAAGGAATAAGCTTAGCACAATTTAGCATATTTTAATACGAAGCTTACATTTAATGTTCGGATAGAGATTAGTAAGGATGATTTCAGGGTTTAATATAATGTTCATGTCTAAGGTGTTGCTAATGTCATTGCTTATCGACTCCCAGTATCCCTTTAATGCAGGGAACGAATACCAGATATGCATCAAAGTTCCTATTTCATCACAGCCCCTCCAGCATCTAGCCGAGGCTCCCGGGTAAATTTGTCTTAATTTATGGGGGGTGAAATACCACCTAAATAGTATTTTATAATTAAGCTCTAATATGTTCTGGGCTAGAGAAGATTTAGCTGTTGAGTGAAATATTCTTCCCCACTATATATCCGAGAAATCCCAAATTCCCATCTTCGGGTGTATGTCGGTTGTCTGTCGGGAACCTTTTCTTGTAAAATTCGATATGTAATTGATATGTGTTTTTTTTTAGATATTTCCGTGGCTATACTTTGATTTTCAAATTTTGTTAATGGCCTAAACAATAGCTCTTTCCGAGGATGGCTCATTACTGCATATCTGGTTTGAAAATATACAATCTTTTGATGGAATGGGGAGCCTAGTTTAATTTCTAATGTATTTTGTGATTTAATATTACCTTCTTTTATAAGTAGGTAAATAGGAATATTCTGATTTTTATCTTCTAAATTTGACACAGTGTATACGTGAATTTGTAAAATATCACAGTTGTTAATCAAAGGGGTTAATGGTGATACTGAACTAGATATATTTGGAGATTTTTAACTATCTTATCCCATATGTCTAATGTGTATTTAGTAAATTTATGTTGATATAAGTATGAGATCTGTCTGATTATTTAACCAACAAGCGTCTCTCAGATGTAGTTGCTTAGTCAAATGTGATTCTATTTGAACCCATAATTTTGTTTGAATGTTATGATTCCAGGCCACTATTCGACTCATATGTACGGCTCTATAATAATTAGAAAAGTTTGGAACCCCCAGCCCACCATCTTCTTTGTCTAAATATAGGGTGTATTTTTTTATTCTGGGTTTCTTGTATGCCCATATAAAAGAATTTATCATTCTTTGTTGGTCAATTAAAAAATTCTTTGCAACTACTATAGGAAGGGTTTGAAAGAGATATAAGTATTTGGGAATGATCATCACCTTGACTGTACTGACGCGTCCTAACCAGGAAAGTTTATTTTGCTTGTGCCATGTTTCCAGCAGTTTTAAATTTTCTTTTTGAAGTGGTATATATAGTTATTATTGGAAAGTGCGTCCAGGTCTTCATGTAAGACAATTCCCAAATACTTAACTCTATCTGTAACCATAAATTCAGTGCTAGATTTAATGTAATTGATTTCCTCTTCTGTAATATTTCCTGGAATGAGGGCTGATTTTTCAATATTCACCGTGTCTTCGATCTATACATTTTTGCGGGATCCCAAACTTTGACAGGGTGGACCACACGAAGTCCCAGTCCACCCTGTCAAAGGCTTTTTCTGCATCAGTGGATAGTAAGATTAATGGTGTATTATTGTATTTTGCTGATTGTAGAGTAGAAAGTACTCTCATTGTATTTTCTTTTGCCTCCCTGCCTGGGATAAAACCCACCTGGAAGAGGAGACTCATGAACTTTTAAAACACGACTTCATTGTTTCTTTATTATAATTTTCATTTTTTATTCTTATTCAATTTTTAATTTTAATTGTTATTTTTTTTATTTTTCAGAATTATTGATGTTATAACAATTGTATTGTTTATACATGTTTGCACATAATTGCATATGTTCCCATTATTATTATCTTTTTTATTCACACATAGATATACCCAAATTATTTAAAGGAGAACACACAAATTGAAACCTAAGTTTCATACAGATCGATTTAATTTTCAGCACCTTTTTCTTATGCAAACCTCCTACTATAGGAATTTGCATTAGACACTTTATGGGGTTAGTGTTAGTTTTTTGGGGGGTGTTTTTTTCAGATTAGGGCTTTGGGCAATTTGCAAAAGAGTTGAATGCCCTTTTAAGGGCAATGCCCATACAAATGCCCCTTTTGGGGCAATGGGTAGCTTAGGTTTTTTTTAGAGTTAGGTTTTTTTTATTTTGTGGGGTTGGGGGGTGGATTTTACTGTTGGGGGGACTTTATATTTTTTACAGGTAAAAGAGCTGTTTAACTTAGGGCAATGCCCTACAAAAGGCCCTTTTAGGGGCTATTGGTAGTTTTTTGTAGGTTAGGGGGTGTTTTTATTTTGGTGGGGCTTTCTTATTTTTATAGGGCTATTAGATTAGGTGTAATTGTTTTTATTTTTGATAATTTTGTCTATTATTTTTTGTAATCTTAGTGTTTTTTATTTTTCGCAATTTAGTGTTTGTTTTTTTGTATTTTTTTTTTTAATTGTTTCGTAGTGTTAGGTTTTTTTAAATTTGTATTTATCTTTTTTTAATTGATATTTTTTTTTTATTAGAATAGTAATGTTAGGATGATTTATAGTTGAAACTTAGATTTATTTTTATTTCACAGGTAAGTTTTTATTTAATTATAGTTATATTGTAATTTTAACTTAAAGTTAAGGGGTGCTAGGTTTAGAGGTTTAGAATTTAATTTAGTGTTTTGCAATGTGGGGGGCCGGCGGTTTAGGGGTTAATAGTTTTATTTAGTGGAAGCAATGTGGGGGCCGGAGGTTTAGGGGTCAATAGGTTTATTTAGTGGCGGCGATATGGGAGGCCGGAAGTTTAGGGGTTAAAAGGTTTATTTAGGTGGCGACGATGTCGGGGAGCGGCAGATTAGGGGTTAATAACTTTATTTAGTGGCACCGATGTAGGGGAGCGGTAGATTAGGGGTTAATAGCTTTTATTTAGGTGTCGGGTAGCGGCGGAATAGGGGTTAATAACAATTTTTAGTGTTGGCGATGTCAGGGAGCGGAGGATTAGGGGTTAATAGCTTTTATTAGTGTCGGCGATGTCAGGGAGCGGCGGAATAGGGGTTAATCACTTTTTTTTTTTTTTTTTTATATTTTTATTGAGGTAGTTAAAACAAACAATATAAATTGAAATTGAAAATGCAGTTTCCAACTACAAATATACTCAAGAAACAAATAAGATACAAAACAGTACAGTAATAAGCAAAGAGATCCTGTGATTAACCTCTGCAGTACATAAGTGATTAGTCTTTGCACATTAGAGATATTATATAACTGATACCTCCTCCTTTTTGTTCATATTTTCTATGAGATGTGGAAGAGGCCTCTTTCCGGGCCTTGAAAAACAAACTGTAGACATAAGTAGGTTATAAAGCGTATAAGCGACCAACAGACACCTACCCAATGTCTCAGTATAGGTCAGGAGTAGCTGTGGATAATAACGATGCCTATGGCAGGGAATTAGTTTGTACAACTAAGGCACACAATGGTAGCTATGTAGCGTAAGTCATCTAAGGCAAGCAATGCTTATCAATCTAATGCTTCCATTGACATCTTTTTATAGGCTGTTAATGATTACATCTATGTGTAAAAAAAAACGTAGAAAAATAAGTATTCAGTAGGTATCAGGGGTGCTGAGATGGAGTCTAGGTGATCACCCAATGTTACTACAGGTAGAGAGCTATACAATCAGTATTCAAGCAGGGAAAGACCAGAGCAGCGTAGGGTAGGGGGGAAGGGGAGGAAAGGGGGAGAAGAAAAAAAAAAAAAAAAAAAGGAAATATAACCTTTTCCTCCCCTCAGAACCAGGCATGGGGAGGGGGGAAATAACACATTCCCCTCCCGCAAAGTCCATGTGGGATTGGTTTTAATATGTTTCCCTCAAATTGGAGAGGATCTTGTCCTCCCCCAGTGAGTCCCAGGGACCCCAAGTCATAGCGTGTAGGTCATTTGTTAGCGAGCACTATACACATAGTTTTTCCATGGACCGAAAGTAGGAGATGAGTTTAATCAGAGCCTGCCAATTGGGGCAGTCAGTTTTCTTCCAGTTGGGGTTAATCACTTTTATTAGTGTCGGCGATGTCGGGGAGTGGCGAAATAGCGGAGTTTAGACTAGGGGTTTATGTTAGGGTGTTAGGTTTAACGTAATTTTCTTTTCCCCATAGACATCAATGGGGTTGCGTTACGGCAATCTCCATTCCACACTTCAGGTGTTAATTTTTTTTCTAACACTCTCTCCCCATTGATGTCTATAGGGGAAAGCGTGCACGAGCACATAAACTCAGCCCTTGCCTTTTGTGCGGTATGGAGCTTAACGCACCATAACGCACATCACAAGGAGGCTTTTCAGTAACTCGTAATGGCAGCGCTATGGAGAGTGAAATAACACAACTTTTTTGGCATTCTTTTTGCACTCTGTTTAGCACACAACTCGTATTCTAGGCATTTATTAAGTATGTGGCGTTGTGGGGAGATGGCGGACTAGCGGTTAATAGTGTAATTAGATACTTTGCGATGTGGGGGATGGCGGATTAGGGGTTAATAGTGTAATTAGATACTTTGCGATGTGGGGGTTGGCAGATTAGGGGTAAATAGATTTTATTAGTTATTACGATGGGGGATGGCGGTTGACAGGTAGATATTGTGCATGAGTTAGGTGTTTGTTAAGACTTCCAATGAGTTACAATGTATACATATTCAGCGCAAGGCTTGCTGCACCTGCCTATGTGTGGCGAGGTGAAAATGGAGTAAAATTTCTCAATTTTTGCCGCGTAAGTCCTTGTGCTGAATATGTGATGCCGACGCCGGTTCTATGTTAGTTTATGGGAGTAAAAACTGCGGTCGAATACGTTCTGCATTTATATGAGGCACCGTATATGTGATCGCTCACTTCAACTAAAAACTGGTGTTGCTTGACTTTTGCGGGTGACGCTGCATATGTATTCTCTCCCGCTATCTGAATCATGAAAGAAAACATTTGGGTTTTATATCCCTTTAAACTAATTTTCAAGCAATATATTCAGGACAATGTTGCTGAGTTCCAAAACACAATCGGCTAGATTTAGAGTTTTGTCGGTAAAGACCCGCGTAGCTAACACTGCTTTTTTTCCCAACACACCTTTCCAACAACGCTGGTATTTAGAGTTGTCTGAGGGGCTGCGTTAGACTCAAAAAAAAGGGTGCGTTGAGCCTAACTTAGCTCCACTTCAACCCTCAATACCAGCGTTGCTTATGGTAGCGGTAAGCTGGGAAAACGTGCTCATGCACGATATCCCCATAGGATACAATGGGGCTGAGCTGGCTGAAAAAAAACCTAACACCTGCAAAAAATCAGTGTTCAGCTCCTAGCGCAGCCCCATTGTTTCCTATGGGGAAACACTTTCTAAGTCTGCACCTAACACCCTAACATGAACCCCGAGTCTAAACACCCCTAACCTTATACTTATTAACCCCCTAATCTGCCGCCCCCCGCTATCGCTGACCCCTGCATATTATTATTAACCCCTAATCTTCCGCTCCGGACACCGCCGCAGCCTACATTATCCCTATGAACCCCTAATCTGCTGCCCCTAACATCGCCGACCCCTATATTATATTTATTAACCCCTAATCTGCCCCCCCCAATGTCGCCGCTACCTAAACTACACTTATTAACCCCTAATCTGCCGACCGGGACCTCGTCGCCACTATAATAAATGTATTAACCCCCTAAACCGCCACACTCACGCCTCGCAAACACTATAATAAATTTGATTAACCCCTAATCTTCCCTCCCTAACATCGCCACCACCTACCTACAATTATTAACCCCTAATCTCCCGCCCCGCACCGTCGCCGCTACTATAATAAAGTTATTAACCCCTAAACCTAACTCTAACCCTAAAACCTAACACCCCCCTAACATAAATATAATTGTATATTAAACAAAATAATATTCCTAAAATTAACAAAATTATTCCTATTTAAAACTAAATACTTACCTATCAAATAAACACTAATATATAGCTGATCGGAACAGCCAATAGAATGCGAGCTCAATCCTGATTGGCTGATTGGATTTTTTCCTACCTTAATTCCAATTGGCTGATAGGATTCTATCAGCCAATCGGAATTCGAGGGACGCCATCTTGTATGACGTCATTTAAAGGAACCTTCATTCGACGAGTAGGCGTCGGTTGAAGAGGATGGATCCGTGTCGGCTGGGAAGAAGATGGCTCCGCTCCGCTCCGGATGGATGAAGATAGAAGATGCCGCTTGGATGAAGATGTCTGCCGGGTCCGGATGTCCTCTTCTTCCCGGATAGGATGAAGAATTCTGCCGGTCTGGATATCCTCTTCTGCCCCATCGGATGAAGACTTTGGCCCGGCTGGGTGAAGATGACTCAAGGTAGGGAGATCTTCAGGGGGGTAGTGTTAGGTTTATTTAAGGGGGGTTTGGGTGGGTTAGAGTAGGGGTATGTGGGTGGTGAGTTTTAATGTTGGGGGGGGTTGTATTTTTTTTAAACAGGCAAAAGAGCTGATTACTTTGGGGCAAGGGCCCCGCAAAATGCCCTTTTAAGGGCTGGGTAAAGAGCTGATTACTTTTGTATTTAGAATAGGGTAGGGAATTTTTTATTTTGGGGGGCTTTTTTTATTTTATCAGGGGGCCTTAGATTAGGTGTAAATAGTTTAAAACTGCTTGTAATTCTTTTTTATTTTTTGTAATTTAGTGTTTGTTTGTTTTTGTATTATAGAATAGTTTATTTAATTGTATTTAATTGTAGGTAATTTATTTAATTAATTTGATGATGTGTAGTGTTAGGTTTAATTGTAACTTAGGTAGGATTTATTTTACAGGTAATTTTGTATTTATTTTAACTAGGTAGCTATTAAATAGTTATTAACTATTTAATAGCTATTGTACCTAGTTAAAATAAATACAAAGTTGCCTGTAAAATAAATATAAATCCAAAATAGACTAAAATGTAATTATTAATTATATTGTAGCTATATTAGGGTTTATTTGATAGGTAAGTATTTAGTTTTAAATAGGAATAATTTAGTTAATTTTAGGAATTATTATTTCGTTTAATATAAATTATATTTATGTTAGGGGGGTGTTAGGTTTAGGGTTAGAGTTAGGTTTAGGGGTTAATAACTTTATTATAGTAGCGGCGACGGTGCGGGCAGGAGATTAGGGGTTAATAATTGTAGGTAGGTGGCGGCGATGTTAGGGAGGGCAGATTAGGGGTTAATCAAATTTATTATAGTATGAGATATAATGTGACCGCACCACCCTTTCTAGACAATATGCTCAGGCACGGGATAAAGTCCGGTCACAGACTATGTAATAATAATAAAAAATCAT
The DNA here is from genome assembly GCF_027579735.1 of Bombina bombina. NCBI lineage: Eukaryota > Metazoa > Chordata > Amphibia > Anura > Bombinatoridae > Bombina > Bombina bombina. Next base: position 257,837,324 of record NC_069506.1, read on the forward strand.
AAATCCCAGCCACTGAGTCTTAGAATCAAGAAGTTTTTATTCTTCAACAAAAGATATGATCAAAATGATCTTTCACACTATGCAATTATAACAAACATCGAGGAAACATCTGATGTAGGTTCACTCAGATCCACACATACCCCATCCACCAAACACATCCGTATCTAACCCTCAGCACAAATTATAAAAAAGAAAAAAAGAAAAGAAAACATCCAGAAAAACAAAGTGAAAACTTCACTATCACTCCAGGGCGTCCCCAGGGAGTGAAACTCGACACCACCAACTAAGGACTCTTGTTGAAATAGAACCATTGAGAGTGTCCGCTAGATCCATAACTCTGTAATATTCTGTGAACCAAGAGTGTTTCGTAATGTTGCGGATACTCCTTAAACAAGAGTGTCTCGTTATATTACAAATATTCCAACTGTAACAATGTGTAACCACTTGAAAAACATCAGCAAATATCTTGTTGCCACTATACGAAGGCAGTCACAGGAAACATAACATGTTACAAGTACTGTAATTACAAATACTGTAACATGTTATGTTTCCTGTGACTGCCTTCGTATAGTGGCAACAAGATATTTGCTGATGTTTTTCAAGTGGTTACACATTGTTACAGTTGGAAGTATTTGTAATATAACGAGACACTCTTGTTTAAGGAGTATCCGCAACATTACGAAACACTCTTGGTTCACAGGAATATTACAGAGTTACGGATCTAGCGGACACTCTCATGGTTCTAATTTCAACAAAGTCCTTAGTTGGTGGTGTCGAGTTTCACTCCCTGGGGACGCCCTGGGAGTGATAGTGAAGTTTTCACTTTGTTTTTCTGATGTTTTCTTTTCTTTTTTCTTTTTTATAATTTGTGCTGAGGGTTAGATACGGATGTGTTTGGTGGATGGGGTATGTGTGGATCTGAGTGAACCTACATCAGATGTTTCCTCGATGTTTGTTATAATTGCATAGTGTGAAAGATCATTTTGATCATATCTTTTGTTGAAGAATAAAAACTTCTTGATTCTAAGACTCAGTGGCTGGGATTTATGATTTTTTATTTAAATTTATTATAGTGTTTGCAAGGCGGGAGTGTGCGGCGGTTTAGGGGTTAATACAGTTATTATAGTGGCAGCGAGGTACGGTCGGCAGATTAGGGGTTAATAAGTGTAGTTAAGTAGCGGCGACATTTGGGGGGGCAGATTAGGGGTTAATAAATATAATATAGGGGTCGGCGATGTTAGGGGCAGCAGATTAGGGGTTCATAAGTATAACGTAGGTGGTGGCGATGTCCGGTCGGCAGATTAGGGGTTAAAAAAAATTATTAGAGTAGCGGCGATGTGGGGGGGCCTCGGTTTAGGGGTACATAGGTAGTTTATGGGTGTTAGTGTACTTTAGAGCACAGTAGTTAGGAGCTTTATATTCAGGCGTTAGCCCATAAAGCTCTTAACTACTGACTTTTTTTGCGGCTGGAGTCTTGTCGGTAGAGGGTCTACCGCTCACCTTCTCCAAGACTCCAAATACCAGCGTTAGGCAGATCCCATAGAAAAGATAGGATACGCAATTGGTATAAGGGGATCTGCGGTAAGCCTGGAATCGCGGTAGGGAAGTGAGCTTTAGACCCTTTCCTGCCTGACTCTAAATCCCAGCGGGCGGCCAAAAGCAGCGTTAGGACCCCTTAACGCTGCTTTTGACGGCTAACGCAGAACTCTAAATCTAGGCGATAGGAAGGAAAACCTCAATACTTACAAGCTGTACCAGTATCCATGGCAAAAGCACAAGCAGATCATATAAACATAGACAAAAATAGATTAAATGTCAGTAATATCCTAACATCATAATAATGTATGTGTGTACTGCTTTTTTTAAGTCAATAATAAGGTTGTGTTTTTATAGCATTTAGTTATGCTAAAAAAAAGATAAATTGAAATAGTGAAGAAAGTTTCCATTATAATATTTTTGCAGACTCTAATATGATAAATATGCAGTTATTCTTATGTTATGCTATTAAGCATTCTTTAATATTTAATTTGTCTAAAATATTAACTTATATCTATCCTCATAACAGTGAGTAAGAACAAAACAAGTTCTGATGTAGAGTCTAAAGGTCTTCATATGAAATATTGCTTAATTAAATGTAAAAATTGAAATGCACAGATGATTTATATCACATTTAACTGAAGTAGCCTTTGGGTGTTTTATTAAATTACCAAAATCAGGAGCAGTGAGCTATGCAGAATTTTTCAAACTTTTGGAAACACCTACTTTTAATTTCTTTACATTATAATGTGATTTGCATAAAATGGAGACATGACAGGAATTTTAAATGCAAGGAAAAGAGCAAATGTAATTTAGTGAGTAATTAAAGAAATAAGCGAGATTATTATTATTAATGTGTTATTTAAAGAGTCACTAGGATCCAAAATAAGCCAGTGATTTATTTTTATTTTTTTAAAAAGCATTAATTTGTAAATGGAATTCATAAAGGGATATTAAGCACCTTAAGATTGTAGTATAAAATGTTTAACTAAACATGGTAAAAAAACAACAACTTTGCAATATACTTCATTATTTATTTTATTCCCTTTTTCTTGTAATTTAACCATGAAACCTATGAGCTTTCTAATTCCTGTATGAGTGGAAATACAAACTTAAAGGGACATAGAACCCAAAAATGTACTTTCATAATACAGTTTTAAACACTGGTGCTGTAGTGGCAGCAGAACTGAGGCAATATGGCTTCCTTAAGGTTGCTGATCTAATCACTGAGTCTGATTAGTTGAAATTTCTCTTTTGAGCCCTTGGCCCTTAGGGGCCGAATTATCAAATGACGGACGGACATGATTCGCTGTAGCGAATCATGCTTGCCCGAAGTTGCTAAATGCCAACAGCATACGCTGTCGGCATTTAACATTGCACAAGCATTTCTGGTGAAATGCTTGTGCAATGCTGCCCCCTGCACATTCACGGCCAATCGGCCGCTAGCAGGTGGTCTCAATCATCCCAATTGTATCTGATCGGGATGATTGCAGTCCGCAACCTAACAGGTGGAGGATGAGTTAAGAAGCAGCGGTCTTATGACTGCTGCTTCTTAACTTATGTTTCCGGCTCGCCGGAAACATTGGGAGGAGCAAGTAGCATCGGCTGCTTAATAAATCTCCCCCTTAATGTTGTCTCCATGGTATTGGTTTGTTGTTTGGCTTTCTTTATCGGTGCCTTTTATGGTTTGGAGTTTTTGCTCTTTCCTCTGGTAGCGGGAGGTCAAGGCTTATTTGAGGGCAGAGCTCTTAAGAGGTGATGGTCAAACTAATGGGTGGAGCTCCCTAGGTGTGTTCCTCCAGGGCGTTTGCTACTCCTTGAAGGTGGGCCTGGCAGAGGTTCCGCATTATGTCTAAAGGCCTTGTCCTCTTGTTATTTGTTTTTTTTGTTAGGGTGCTCAACTGTTGCCACCATTGATGAGAAGACATTGTGAAAAGTTTTACATTTAAATTTATTTAAGTTATTAAATATTATTTAATAAAAGTGCCCTGGTCTTTTCTCCAGTTCTGTGTCTATGTCCAATGTCTAGAGTTAAGAAGTAGCTGGTGAAGTTGTGTATAAGTGTCCAATAGGGGTTCAAGCCCTTATGTATTTTCTGTCAACACAAATGTTTTCATGTAAACTTATAACCCCTGTAACCATAGAAAATGCTCCACACTTCATAAGAGCGCACTACAGCACAACACATAACAAGACTTGTAGCAAAAGTTAAATCCCTCCATCTTGACATGTTTAACCCCTTAATGATCAGAAACGTACCCTGTATGTCGGTCTTTTAAGGGGAGACCCGCGCTATTACCAGCCAAAAAAACTTAAAGGACCAGCGATGTACAGGCTATGTTGTGTTTGTTAAAGGGACACTGAACCCAAATTTTTTCTTTCATGATTCAGATAGAGCATGACATTTTAAACAGCTTTCTAATTTACTCCTATTATAAATTTTTCTTCGTTCTCTTGGTATCTTTATTTTAAAAAACAGGAATGTAACCTTAGCAGTCAGCCCATTTTTAGGTTCAGCATCATGGATAGTGCTTGCTTATTGGAGGCTTACATTTACCCACCAATAAGGAAGCATAACCCAGGTTCTTAACTAAAAATGGGCTGGCTCCCATGTATCCCATTCCTGCTTTTTAAATAAAGATCGCAAGAGATATGAAGAAAAAATTGATAATAGGAGTAAATTAGAAAGTTGCTTAAAATTGCTCTATCTGAATCATGACAGAAAAAACTGGGTTTAGTGTCCCTTTAAGGAGTTAAACATGCAGCATAACAAGGTTAAAATTCACTAAATATCTGTTACATCACTAGTTAAGATTCAGAAAATAGTTTTCTTTTAGAATTATTAATATATGAATTGTATTATGAGGGCAAGACCTGGCTGTTAAAAAGTAGCAACATATTTAATTTGCATTTTTAATAATAGAAGAAGCCTCTATTTTTTCTAAGTAATATGAATAGTGCTGTTTGTCTTTATTATACACTTGTATCAAGCAACAAGATTTACTTTGATTTAACATATTTGGTTTTAATAAAGGAGCACTGTTTAATATCCTTTTAAGGAAGAACAATATTTTGTGCTGCTACTGGCTTGTAGCAGAGTCGCATTAGTTACAAGCCTTTTTAAACTTTTTTTTTTTGAGGATTAATTTGCTCAAAATTATTATTTTTTTGTCTGTGCAAATGTCTATTAGGAAGCATTTGAATGTACAGGACAGCAGATGGGAAAGATGTCTTTATTTCATCCAATATTGATTGAGGGGGGATAGTTTGGAATTTTTTGTTAAAGGGACACTCAGGTCAAATTACATTTCATGATTCAGATACAGCATGTAATTTAAACAACTTTCCAATTTACTTCCATTAAAAAAAATGTGCACAGTCTTTTATATTTACACTTTGTGAGTCACCAGCATTTGGCTAATTGCCATCACATGGTACAGGGGGAGTGGAAATATACATAACTTTGAAAATTTTTAGAAAAAAAATTACTACTCATTTGAAATTCAGAGTAAATGCTATTGTATTGGCTTGTTATCTTGCATTTGTTGATTATGCAAATCCACTGTGTTTACTGGTCCTTTAATGAAAATCAATGTGTCCACTACTGGGAGCAATAACTAGAGGCATTTCCGTGGTCAACAATGAGCAGCCAGGTCCTAGTAATGTATTGCTGCTCATGAGCATACCATATTTAGGCTTTTCAACAAAGGATATCAAGAGAATGAAGACAATGAGATCAGAGAAGTAAATTGGAAAGTTGCTTAAAATCATGTTTTCTATCTTAATATTGAAAGAACAATTTTGGGTCTCATGTCTATTTAAATAAAGGTAAAGTAGTAGCTAGTGCTTCTGTTGCAAGTGTGGCTTTTTCTTTATATTATTTTTTTTATCAGGGGCAGGACTAGCCAAGAGCAAAAGTGAAGCTTACATACTTATTGGCTAAATTATTATTGAATAGTGTAACTTTTGAAGCATTTATTGCCTGCAGAAAAGACTTCCCCATGTCTTTTGAGAGGAGGCATCCCTAGGCAGTTACTTATATTGCCTAATGAAAAAGAGGCTTTTATCAAGCAGTGAATGCTGCTTCAGAGTCCCATCAGGCTTAACTGAAATGAAAGTTAAGAGGCAGCGGTCTTAAGATCGCTGCTCATTAACCTGTCCGCCACTTTTTAGGTGGAGGATTGAAATCATCCCGATCCGATCAGGATGATTGACAGCCCCTGCAAGCAGTCGATTGGCCACCAGGGGGCGGTATTGCACAAACATTTCACCAGAAATGCTTGTGCAATGATAAATGCGGACAGAGTATGCTGTCTGTATTTAGCAATGTTGAGCGGACATGATTCACTATAGCAAATCTTATCCACTCAACAAATGATAAATCAATCCCTATAATTTATTGTAAACAGAAAAATTGCAAACTAAAAATATTTATTAAACTTTCTACTCTTTTCTAAAACAATGAAGACCAATGTGTTACATTCCTCTAGCAAAGTTAAAGCAATGCTATAGTGAAAATGAAACCTTCATGATTCAGATAGAGCATACAGTTTTAAAAGAATTTCCAATTTACTTCAGTGATCAAAATGTGCACATTGTTTTTATATGCACATTTTCTGAAGGCACCACCTCCTACTGAGCATGTGCACAGTGTATACTTATATGCCTTTTGTGATTGGCTAATGGCTGTCACATGATATAGTGGGAGGGAGATGGAAGTAACTTTGAGATTTGTCCGAGAAAGTCTACTATTCATTTGAAATTGAGACTGTTATTGTATTGTCATTTTAATATGCGTTTGTTTATTGCGCAATTCTACTGTATTTAATGGTACTTTATGTCTGAAACGTGTAGTGTTTCCACCCCTTCCCCAAGAAACCGGAGAGCATTTTATGAAATACTGAACCATGACCCTCCTACATACTACACATAATGGTTTGATATTTCAGTGTTCACGTATATTAGCATACCTCCCAACATTTCAAAATTCAAAAGAGGGACACCCCGCCCCCCCCCACGGCAAAAAAATAAAAGGGGCGGGGCTTAAAAATCATAAGACCAAAGTAATATAAATACAATTCTAAATAAAGTCATATATTTTAATACTCTTAGGCAGCAAATCAAACACAAGCTCAAACCACTGGTATAGCTATGTGAGCTCTGTATTTAATTAACCTTTGCAGAGACATTGCTAAATATTTTTATCTTAATTGGACATTTAATAAAAGATTCTTTAAAACTGTTCTCTGCATTCCCCATTAATATTCTAGATTCTGGCCTTTAAAGTCAGCAAAAAAGTAACACACTACATAGCATACACTTACACATGCAGATACACACACACTACATAGCTTACACTTATACATACAGATACACACACACTACATAGCTTACACTTATACATACAGATACACACACACTACACAGCATACACCTATACATGCAGATACTCACACACACACTTATACAAACAGATACACACACACACAAACTGCACAGCATACATTTATACATGCAGATACACACATACACTTATACATACAGATACACACACACACACTACACAGCATACACTTATACATGCAGATACACACACACACTTATACATACAGACACACACACTCACACACTACACAGCATACACTTATACATGCAGATACACACATGCACTTATACATGCAGATACACACACACACTACATAGCCTACACTTATACATAGAGATACACACACTACACAGCTTACACTTATACATGCAGATACAAACACACACTTATACAAACAGATACACACACACACTGCACAGCATACATTTATACATGCAGATGCACACACTTCATAGCTTACATTTTTACATGCAAACACACACACTACATAGCCTACACTTATACATACAGATACACACACACACACACACACACTACACAGCTTACACTTATACATGCAGATACACACACATACACACTTAGAGATACAGATAGACACACACTATATCATATATGGGTATCTGTAACTCATTGTATGAGGTCCTGGGGTTGGCAATGGCAAGCACATAAGCTGGCAGTCTGAGGCTGCCACTGTTCATTACCCTGGTGTTGCACTGCTCATCGTATAAAACTGAAGGCATGCTAATATCACCAGGGGTTAGACGTCATCTCTACCAGGGGTTAGAGGTCACCATTACCTGAGGTCAGAGGGTATACAGCCTTCCTACTCCTACTTAACCCACACACCATTCATTTTCCACAAGGAATCTAACAGGTATATAACCCTGGGAGAGAAAAGCCAGCTGCTTCGGAGTATGAGCCCAATATAACTTTTTTTTTTTTTTTTTTTTAAATGCATGGGGCAATTCGGGACAGATGGCTAGCAACCTGGGACAGAGGGACAGACCCCTAAAATCGGGACTGTCCCGCGAAAATCGGGACAGTTGGGAGGTATGGACTGGTCTGTGATTGGCTGATGGCTGTGACATAATACAGGGGCAAGCAAACTGTAGTAAGTTTTTACATTTGTCAGAAAAAAGATATACTGCTCGTTTAAAAGTATGTGCTACTGCAATGTATTTTTATTATGCACTTGTTAATTATGCATTTCTACTGCATTTAAAGGGATGGTCTACTCCAGGATTTTTTATTGTTTAAAAAGATAGATAATTCCCCGGTTTTGCATAACCAACACAGTTATATTACTACAGGTTTTACCTCTGTGATTACCTTATATCTAAGCCTCTGCAGACTGCCTCTTATTTTTAGTTCTTTTCACAGGCTTGCATTTTAGCCAATCAGTGCTTTCTCCTAGGTAACTCCATGGGAGTAAGCACAATGTTATCTATATGGTACACATGCACTAGTGCTGTCTAGCTGTAAGATTATCATATGAGCATTCTTAGGTTTAGCTTTCAAATAAGAATACTAAGAGAACAAAGCAAATTTGATGATAAAAGTAAATTGAAAAGTTGTTTAAATTTGCATGCCCTATCTGAATCATGAAAATTAAATTTTGACTAGACTGCCCCTTTAATTATCCTTTAAGGAGTTGAAAAGTATTGGGATTTAAATCCCAATAGGATTGTTAGCGACCTCCTTGAGACCATTCTGGGAGTCGGCCAATGTTGCACCAACCTTAAAACTACCGAGTATTAAATGCCTTTGCTTTAACCTCCAACTGGACTTTCACTTCTGTACTACAGTAGACGCTACAGAGGTTTTAATTAACCTTGAGGTGAAAACCAATCTGAAGTGTTCAGTTTCTATCAAATACATTTTTACAGGTACACTAGTATTAGTTTAATAATGTCTGTTGGCAACAGGAATGAAAGGAAGGGTGTTATGTTTTATTGTGTTAATTGGGTAACAAAGAGTGTGATATATGCTTTAGCAAGAGGTGAGCCCTGAGAGGGATAACAATTATGTGTGCCATATTAAAGTCACAGCTGTGAACAAAATTAAAGGGACATTACTGTCATTTTTAATATTTGCATCAGAAAGTAACCAAAACAAAAGATGTACATACAAAATTAATCTTTTAAAAGCAATAACTTCCTTTGCAATATTTGTGGTGTTTTGCAGTCCAGGCACATAACACTTGAAAAAGCAATGGTCCAGCCTCCCTGTACTGTATATAGTGGTACTGTATAGTGACACTGTTTACCCCCAGCACCATGCTGTAGTAACAAGGTCTGTAATTTGCTGGTTCCACAAACATACACACATAAATATCAATCCAAGATAACTCCGAAAAAATCTTCATTTTTATCACGCAAAATTGCACTCTCCCACAATAGACCCAGGCAACTGTTTCGCACAGTAGAAAGGCTCTGCAAACCAGCATGCATGCTTAGCCCTACCAACTTTTCTCAGGATAAATGTGAAGCATTTGCGAACGTCTTCAGAGACAAGATTTCCTCAATCCGAACCACTATCACATCAGGCCAAACAGTTACACACCAGAACCACTACAATGGAATGCCAGATTGCCCCAGTTTATGGGCCACTTTTACAAATGTGGATATAAAAGAAGTTAAAAACACCATACAAAAGTTGCACCCTACTACGTGTGACTTAGACCCTGCTCCAACTCAGCTCATATCTGGATGCATTGAAACACTCGCCCCAGTCCTCACAAAAATAGTGCAGTGTTCACTAAAAGCAGGAGACTTCCCAGATCCTCTAAAAGAAGCTGTGGTAAAACCACTCCTAAAGAAACCTTTATTAGACCCAGACTGCATGACTAATTACAAACCAGTATCCAACCTCCCATTTCTGGGGAAAGTAATTGAAAAAGTAGTGGCAACTCAACTGGAAGCCCATCTATCACACCTAAACATATTCCATCCTTTCCAGTCAGGCTTCAGATGCTGCCAAAGCACTGAAACAGTGCTAGTCCGAGTGCTAAATGATCTCCTCATGGCAAGAGACAAAGGTGATTACTCCATTCTAATCCTCCTGGATCTCTCAGCTGCATTTGACACCATTGACCATAGGATTCTAACAGAGCGCTTGCAGTACATCTGTGGTCTAGGAGACACAGTCCTTAACTGGTTTAAATCTTTCCTCGCTGGTAGATCACAGAGAGTAATATCAGGATCAAGCTCATCAGCACCAACAGAACTGGCCTGTGGAGTTCCACAAGGATCTATCCTGTCTCCCATGCTATTCGCAATTTACTTACTACCACTGAGGGACATCATTAACCGACATGGCCTAAGGTATCATTGTTACGCTGATGACACACAACTCTACTTCTCCTTTGCTCCAGATACTACAGACCCAGCATGCCGCATAAACAATTGCTTAACAGACCTCATAGAATGAATGAATGCTGGCTGTCTCAAAGTGAACCCGGACAAAACAGAGTTACTATTGGTGAGGAGACCCCGGGCATCAAAAATATCCCATGATCACCCAACTGACCTGGAGCTTGGAGGCTCTAAACTCGTTAGTTCAGCAAAGGTACGAAACCTCAGAGTGCTGATTGACGCTGGACTATCTTTTAAACAGCAGATTTCCTCCGTAATAAAATCTGCCTACTTTCATCTGAAAAACATAGCCAGGATATAACACTTAATTCCACCGGATGATATGCCAACATTAATCCATGCATTTGTATCCTCTAGGCTAGATTACTGCAATGCACTTTACTTGGGCCTCCCAAAAAAAGAGCTCCATTGCCTTCAGACAGTACAAAATGCAGCAGCTAGACTATTGACCAATCAAACTCGCTCCTGCCACATAACACCTGTTCTCCACTCCCTGCATTGGCTTCCAATTAAATGGCGAACATATTTTAAAATTGGCCTGCTGACTTTCAAAGCCTTAAACAACCAAGGCCCACAGCACCTGAGAGAGCTCCTGACACCCTACATCCCATCCCGTTCACTTAGGTCAGCCAACACATCCCTCCTCTCAGTGCCAAGAATAAGGACAAACTCAGGCTCCATAGCATTCGGCCACGCTGCCCCTACTTTCTGGAACTCTTTACTGTGCGCAATCAGAGAGGCACTGTCCTTACAGACTTTTTAAAAAAAAGCTAAAGACCCACCTCTTCCATCAGGCATTCAGTCCGCTTATCTGAGCTTCAGAAACTCCTAACTTTTATGTCTTATGTTGGTATATTTGTAAAGTGCTTTGAGTCTCACAGGGAGAAAAGTGCTATATAAATCGCAAATTATTATTATTATTATAATTATTATACATGCATAAATACACACACAGTCACATACATACATACATGCATAAATATACACAGTCACATACATACATACACACACACAGTCACATACATACACACATACATAAATAAATACACACACAGTCACATACATACACATACATACACACATACATAAATAAATACACACACAGTCACATACATACATACACATACATACACACATACATAAATAAATACACACACAGTCACATACATACACATACATACACACATACATAAATAAATACACACACAGTCACATACATACATACACATACATACACACATACATAAATAAATACACACACAGTCACATACATACATACACATACATACACACACACATACATGGATAAATACACACACAGTCACATACATACATACACACACATGAACACCAATGGGTAAAACAGGAACACTAACCCCTGTAGTCAGACACTAGTGAAGCATCACATCACACTCACATGATAACAGTGAAGGCAGTGGCAGGTCAACGTTTTTTTATTGAAAAAAATTTTTTGAAGCTAGGCCCCCACCCTCGGGGGCCCGTTCACAGTTGCGACCTCTGCACCCCCTGTAGTTCCGCCCCTGGTGCCATGGGCTGTAAACTTCTTAACAATGTTGCGCACAGTGGACACAGGAACATTAAGATCACTGGAGATGGACTTGTAACCTTGAGATTGTCCGTGCTTTTTCATAATTTTTGTTCTCAAATCCTCAGACAATTCTTTGCTGCTTTTTCTCTTCTCCATGCTCAGTGTGGCACACAGCCTCACAACATAAAGGTTATTTTCACCATTTTAACTGGTTGCCAGTGTGATTTCTATATTGTCAGCACCTGTTATTTTATACAGGTGAGTTTAAGTACAAATTACAGGAGCATCACAAACTTGGAATGCAATTATTTCTTACAATTTTGAGAAGGTGCCATTAATTTTGTCCAGTCCATTTTTGGAGTTTTGATTGGAATTTGTCAGATTTGGCTTTTTCCCCCCACTTTTTTGTGTCATACCAATACAGACAAAAGAAATAAACAGGAGAATGCCTAAACATTTGTAATTGCAACAATTTTCTGGGCAAAGTGGTGCATTATCTGACAGAAATGCAAGGGTGCCAATATTTTTGGCTATGACAGTATGTGTGTGTGTATATATATATAGCTATATATATATATATATATATATATATATATATATATGTAATATTAAATAGAAAATAATGTCCTATGTGAAGAACATAGGAATGTAAAATATGCGTTGTGCGCATCACGTTTCTCAGTGTAGATATTATCGCTGTTGGGTTAGAGCACATGAGAACTTAGGATTCTAAAGGCACATTATTGAAATATTACATATAAAATATTCATAAAATGAATATAAATTATTAAAAATTAATCAATATACTGTAAAATATTCGAAATAATCCTTAGGATACTTATTAATTTTTAAAAATTTATATTCATTTTTATTAAAATTATATATGTAATATTTCAATAATGCACCTTACGAAGTTCTCATATGCTTACCCCGACCATGTTAAGATCTAAATTGAGAATCATGATGGGCAAAACGCATATTTTACATTCCTATGTTTTTCACATAGAAAATAATGTACTTGTAAATATATATATATATATATATATATATATATATATATATATATATATATATATATATATAATACATAGCTATGTCACATCCCCGAGGGGGTGACAGAGAAAAAAATCTTCGTAAAAAAGAAATATTTTGGATAGTAAAATTACACACCAGGGCCCCAATGAGAATAAATAAAAGAATGGATGTGGACCTTTTCACTGAATAATTTTGTACATTTTGTCCTAGCATGAGCATCAATTAGTCCAAGTCTAGATGTATAAACCACCATATGATTACACACAATAAAAGTTTGGGCCCCCCATAGGTATTTTCATCTCTTCCTATAGAATATCTAGATTGTTTAGATCATGTACAGAACTCAGATATAACCTTAGAGTGTTCTAATTTGATCCCTAGCAGAATAGCTATAGAGTTTTTCTCTTCCTCCTTGACTTTATTTATATTCATATCTATACATATCCTTTAAATAACACTAAAGTTAGTTATTTGTATAATTTCTAGGATATGTGATTGTCTTAGTATGTAAGGTTCTAGGTAGTTGTGTAATGTCACTGCAGTTCTTGTCACTGCCTTAATGTACATTCAACTGGCAGTTGTAGTGTGATGTTGATCCACTGCAGTGACATTGCACAACACCACCGTTATTTAGTTTCTTTTTTTGAGATTACAAGTTTGGTTATGAAATTTTCTAAACCATTTTTTGTCACATAGAGTAATCCTTGATTATAGATTTCTAATATGGCAATTTATTAATTTATTAGTATATATTGCCTAACTGATGTGATACCAACTACTTTCAAATTGGATAGTATAATAATAAATAGTCCTTATCATGCTATCATTAGACAATTATTTGCAATGATTATTATTCACACATTATGTATTAACATTTGCTTTTTTTTTTTTTTTTTGTTTTTTGAGTTTTCAAACAAGCTTTATTGAAGAGAATATGGGACAAACATTGACAACGGTTACATGTCTTTATGTTTAAATAAAACAATCAAAACATTCTTACTGTAGAACCCATTCCTGGGTTTCTAATGTCTCTGTGATTATTGAAAGTTCGTGTCTTGGCTGCAATTAGTCTGTTTCTCTTTGCCTGTGCATTGTGAGAAAGGTGCGATCATCTGAGCTTGTTTCAGCCAGCTATATAGCTTGCTGCGTGATGTCGTAAATTTTAACATTTAAACTTTTACTTTAGAAGATAACATCAGGACATTACCTTTATAACATTGGTAGGAACTCGGCTTTCTGTTACATGTCACCGAGATTGAGTTAAAGTACCTAATGTTGTGGCCTCACGTAACCATTCGTGAGGTAGGAAGGGTGAAGAAATAGTATAGTACAGTAAGGGTGAGAGGGTATGAAAGGGGGAAAGTCAGCAGGAGGGGGTGAGAAAGTATGAGGTGGAGGGGAGGGAAAAAAAAAAAAGGGGGGGGAAGGGGGAGGGGGAAAGGGAGTGGAGGGGAGAATTGGGGAGTGATCTTATGCGTCGAGCAAATGCCCACTCAGTCAGTGTCTATTTGGAGTATTATTATTAATTAAAGTCCCTTATCCTCCCAGGTGAGTGTCATCATCTCGTGTGTGGCTATTTTTCCTGTTTTAAGGTAGTGGTATCGCTCCAGTCTAAGTAGTTCACTAACTCTATGTCTCCATTCCTGCAGTGTCGGGCTTTGTGTTTTTTTTCCAGTGAACGGGTATTAGACCCTTTGCACCATTCAGCATCAGTAGGAGAAGCAAGTATTTGTCTTCTCCCACCACCTTGGGGAGTTCGTGGTATATTAAGTATGTAGGTTTTGGCGGGATTATAATCTTGAGTTTCCTGCTCATTTCTCCTAGTACATCCTCCCAGTATAGGCGTATGTGCGGACATGTCCACCAAATGTGTATCAGTGATCTCTCCTCCCCACATCCCCTCCAGCATCCCCCCTCCACATGCGGGTAAATTTTGTGCAGTCGTTGGGGCGTCATGTACCATCTGCTCAGCAGTTTGTAATGAGTTTCCTGAATTTTCATGGATACCGACGCTTTTTTAGCTTTTGTAAAGATCTTATTCCAATCCTTAGTATTTATGTCCTGACCAAGGTCAGTTTGCCAGGCAGTAGTGTATGTCGGTAAGGAGGGTGTTCCCCCAGTCAGTAGCGTTTTATATATTAAGGATATTAGATGTGATGGAGTCTGCGCCGTGGTGCAAAGAGTCTCGTAGGGTGTTTTTTGTCTGGTGAGGTCTGCTATATTGTTATGTGTCGATATGTAATGTTGCATCTGCGCAACTCGATACCATGAAGTGAATATTTCTGGAGCCCAATCTGCTAGGTCAGTCTGTGGTTTGAGTTTCCCTTGATGCAAAGTATTAGTTACTGATGCTTCCGCCAGGGCGTAATGCTCACCCGCTGTGTGTGGTCTAAATTCTAAGTCGGGATTTTCTTTAATTGGAGTGTTCGGTGAGTGGGGTGTGGATATGTGTGGTTCTTTGCGAAGTATTTTGTCCCATACATCAAACACCTCCTTTATCAATGGGTACTGTGTCAGGGCAGGTGGTCTGCTCCTGGCTGAGATCCACGCTAGTGCACCCACGTTACCCCTCTCCAGGATGTCATTGTCAATTTGGACCCATGCTTTGTTGTGCTTATTTTGGCTCCACTCCACTCCACTAACCGTTGTAGTGAGATGGCTCTTTGATATTCTTTCAGTAAGGGCACCCCCAGACCCCCCCCATTTCTGGGTAGGTATGTGGTATGTTTCCTAATTCTTTTTTTTTTTTGTGCCATTCCATATATAGGCTTCTATTGCCTTCTGGATTCAATTAATATATTGCGTATTTGGGGAGATGGGTACTGTCTGCATCACATAGAGTACTCTTCGCAAGATATTCATCTTCACTACCCCAATTCGCCCCATCCATGAGATGGTCTTATTTTTCCAGTTGTTTAGATCTTTTATTATCTCATCGCTGATATGTTTATAATTTGTCTCTATAGTTTCTCTCACATTGGGAGTAATTTCTATCCCTAGGTATTTTATGGAATGGTGCGCAATCTTAATTGGGCAGCTGTTTCGCACAGCCTCAATTAATTCGGGTCGTTCGTTGACAATCAATATTTCGGACTTTTGTGGGTTGAGTAGGAAGTTTGATGCCTTTCCAAATGCCGAAAGTTCGGTCATGGCCTCATTTAATGAGTCCGGAGTGTCCGAGAGAGATAAAAGAATATCGTCGGCATACATTGAGAGTTTTTGCTCTTTGCCACCCATCTGAAATCCCCTGATTACTGGGTTATGTCTGATTCTACTCGCCAGGACCTCGATCATGAGCGCAAATAATAGTGGCGAGAGAGGGCACCCCTGCCTGGTGCCATTGTTGATATTGAATGGTTTAGAGAGCGTGCCGTTCACCCTGACCCTCGCGTTTGGAAAGGAATATAGGGACATGATCATGTTTATAATTCCGTCTCTGAGTCCGAATTTTTGTAGCGTAAGCCTCATGAATGACCAGCTCACCCGGTCAAACGCTTTTTCAGCGTCTGTGGTGACCAGGGAGAGCGGCATCCCGTGAAGTTGGGCGTGTGTGATCATTTGCAAGTTTTCAGGGTGTTATCTCTCACCTCGCGAGCAGGGATAAACCCTACTTGATCAGTTGACACCAGGCCAGGTAGTAGTCTGTTTACTCTGGATGCCAGGATCTTAGCCAGGATCTTAACATCCGAGTTTAGGAGCGATATGGGTCTAAAGTTTTCGGGTTTGTCCTGTGGTTTCCCCGGTTTGGGTATCACCGTGATATAGGCCTCCAACATGGAGCCTGGAAGCTTGGGTGTCCGGGATAGGGTGTTGAACATATCCACCATAATAGGGGCAAGCAAATCTATGTATGTTTTATAATATTTAAGGCCAAAGCCATCGGGTCCCGGACTTTTCCCTGAGGGGAGGTCTTTGACTGCTTTTTTTATTTCTGCTATAGTGATTGGGGAGTTAAGTGAGTCCCTGTCCTGCTCTGTCAGCTTAGGGAGGTCAGTATTCTCGAGGTATTCCCGAATAAGATTGTCTGTTTGTGATGGTTGTGGGGGGTTTCTCTCTTCTGGGTCATTGATAGTTAGGTTGTACAGAGATTCGTAATAATCTCTAAAGATGTCTGCAATTGAATCCGCATCGGATTTCATCGCTCCTCCCTTGTCATTTAAGTGATGAACGAATGCTTTTAATTTCTTCCTTGCAATCGCCCTAGCTAGTAATTTTCCCGCCTTATCCCCGTGTTCAAAGTATAATTGTCTCAGCATCAGCGCCTTTTTCTGGTATTCCTCTTGCAGATATTGCAATAAGTTTCCCCTGACTGTTGCTAACTCTCGTGTTTTAGCTTCATCAGTCGGTTGTAGCTTATGGTTTTGTTCAGCCCGCTCAACCTGAGATAGCAGCGAGTGGTAGAGTTCACTCTTAGCTTTGTTTAAATTGGATTTTCTCCTAATTAGGAGACCCCTTATAGTGCATTTATGCGCTTCCCAAACTGTGGTATCCTCCATGTTACCATCCCTATTAAGTAGGCAGAAGTTTGTGATTTCTTCCTGGAGATCTGTCTTAAAGATAGGATCTTCCAGTATTGTGTCGTCCAATCGCCACATAAATGGTGAGACTGGCACGTTGGGCCACAGAATGGAGCAACTGACCGGGGCATGATCTGACCAAGTTATGGAACTGATATTGCTGCTTAGGGTTATTGTGAGTCCAGTGGTGTCTGTGTACAGGTAATCAATCCTTGAATACTTTCTATGTGGTGTGAGTAGAATGTGTAGTTGGTACATTGTGGATGATGTAATCTCCAAATGTCTGTACTGTTATGTCTGCTAGCATTGTTGTCACCCGCTTAAGTGTTCTATGGGGGACGCTGGAGATACCATCCGATGTGTCCAGGGGCCGGGTCTAGTGGTGCATTGAAGTCTTCCCAAGGTATAAGATTCCAATTCTTACTTCCAGGATTTTGCGGATGACTTTTGCGAGGAAGAGGTGTTGTGCATGGTTTGGGCAATAGACATTGGCCATCGTGATGGGCCTACCAAAGAGGGAGCCAGTGACTACAAGGAATCTACCTTCTGGATCTTTGTGGACTTGTGTAGGCTGGAACGGCAACTTAGCATGCAAGATGATTCCTACCCGTTTTTCTTTTTAGGCCCAGAGGCAAAGAATGCTGTGGGGTAGTGGCGGCTAGTCCATGTAGGTTCATGCGTTACTGCAAAGTGGGTTTCTTGCATGTAAATAATGTCCCCACCCATCCTCTGGAAATCCCTTTGTGCTATTGATCGTTTATTTGGGCTATTGAGGCCTTTAACATTTATTGTTATAAGTTCTATTGGGTGTGCTCTGGGGTGTCCCGACTTTGGTGCCATTGTTTGCTAATTCCTTTGTGCGGTGAGGGGGTTCTTACGTTGCAAGCAGATGGGATGGCGGGGGGGGATACAGGGGAGGGAGAAGGAGAGAAAGGGACAAAAAAAAAAAAAAAAAGGGAGAGAGGGGAGGCCAATCCCGGGTGAGGGGGGGGTGGAAGGGAGGTGCGAGATATATGTGAAGGGGGGGTTAGAGTAGAAGAAGAAGTGGTGGATGAGTTAGTAGGGATGAAGTTACTGGGGGGGGGGTGTTAGCTCGTTGGGAGAGAGCGCCCCAGTTGGTGTATAAGGATGTATGAAGAAAAAGGGGCAGAGTAAGGAGTCTGTATATCTTCTATACAGTAAAGTAGTGTTAGATATCAGTACACTAAGTTCAAAAAGGTATTTCCTCCTGTAAACAGTAACAGAGATAAAATAGTATAAATACAACAATAGAGTAGGGGTAGTTATCCCCCAGTTTTCAATATAGATATAAACTTTTAACATATAAACATTGGATTAACGTTTTCCTAATAAAATTACATTACATTACTTCTTCTATCTCTGGCGGTGGCCGTATGTTTAGGCCCAAAAGCATGGTTGAAGTTTGGGAGATCCTCAGTAGTCTTCAGAACATGTGTAGTGTTATTTTTTGTAACGATTAGGCAGGTGGGGAATCCCCATCGGTTAAGGCAGCCGCTTTTCTTTGAGAGCAGCAGTGACGTATCTTAAATCCCGTCTTCTGTAGTGTTGTGGGGCATAGGTCGGAGTAGACTTGGATTTCAGATCCCCTAAATTCTAGTGGGTGCTGCGTTCTTGCGAGCGAAGGATTTCTTCCTTGTCCTTAAAGGAGAGCAGCTTCATTATGACATCTCTTGGTGGGGCTCTATTTGGTGGTTTAGGGCGCAACGCTCTATGAGCTCTTTCTATCAGTATTTCGGGAGCAGCATCGTTGTTTTTGAGGTGTTTGATGAAGTCTTGTATGTATTTTTGTAGGGCAGGAGGGTCGACTGCTTCAGTTATACCTCGCAGTCTAAGATTGTTCCTCCTACTCCTATTTTTCTAAGTCCTCTATATGCTCCATAAGTGTTTGTACTGTGCCCTCTTGGGCCCTGCATTTGGCTAGTTTGGTGTTGTAGATCGGAACTGAGGGTTTCTTGTCTTTCCTCTATTTGCGTGACGCACCGGTCTACCACCATGATGTCTCTTTTTAACTCCCCGAACATAGTCTTGAAATCTTGCATCGCCTCTCTGATGTCTTCTTTTGATGAGAGGTGTTTTATGTCATCTCTTGTTAAATAGTTTTGTGCATTGGATTGTGAGCTTGCCTCTTTGGGGAGAGGTGCGCTTGATAGTGATGAAGAGGCACGTTCTGTATCTATTGTCGCAGTGTTTGTCTCTGCTGGGATCAGATAGTTCTCTAGGGCAGTGGATTGGGTGGGTCTGGGCGGTTTGGTGTTCCTTTTGGCTGCCATGTCCAGTAAAGACCTCCCACGTGGCGCTGTGTTATCTCGCCTTCTCTGTGTTCAGTTCCTGTGCCTGTAAAGGTCCAACTCAGAGTCTTTTAAATGAGGCACCTTCCTCCCCCTGCGCCAGTTAGTTATCTGAGTCCTCAGGGGCCAGCCTCTGTGCCCCGCTGTCCAGGATATCTGTAATATTGTGCCCGGATAGTTCAGTTTATTATATAGTGCAGATGTTTCTGCTCTCTGAAGCAAGGTGTGTATGTATACACCTTATTAACTTGCTCTTTGGCCAGAGTTGGTTATTTGAATACTGTTCAGTAATGGGAGTTTGCCCCCTCCGCTTGCACCTGAGTCTTTTAAGTGGCTGGGTATGTATGGGGAAAAGCTGCCCTTATATTATGCATGTGCGTGACTTGGTCTAATCTAATATAGCCTGCGTGTTATAACTTTTGTCCCTGCAGTGTCTTCTGTGTCCTTGCGCGTGTATTCACGCTTGTCTATTGCCTCAGTGCTTAGAGGGGTGCGGTGTATTGAGCTGCAACCTTACCACTCTACTTGTCTGCGGCCCGTGCTGTCTCTGTGTGATTCCTTGTCGGGCTGTAATCTTTCAGGCCTCAGTGCGATCACGTGTCTGCAGGCCCTGCACTTCTTGTTCGCTCTGCCAGGGTAGCGCAGTGAGCAACATCCGCTGGACCGAGTCCATTAATTTACTTCCATTGCAGTTGGGCTGCTATACCGGGTAAGCTGTTAGCTCAGAACGTGTGTTTGTCACACAGCTTATTCACCGCGCGGCCCGGTTCTCTGTCTCTGCTGCTCCCGGTTTAGATATTGCGCCGTGTGCTAGTAGGGAGGGCTTCTGGGCTGTTAGAGTAGTTGGAGCCGCTCACTAGTTCCTCCGCTTACAGCATGGAGTATTTTTAGACTTCTGGCAGCATGTAGGAAAACGTTAATTATCTCTGAAAAACTGAAGGGACTTCAGAGCTCTAAACTTAAGCAGCCATCTTAGTCTGTGGCTAGGCTCCGCCCCCCGCTTTTGTTTTATTTTAAGTAAACAATATATGTTTCTAATTTTTCAAAAAATATTTTATTTTTACTTCTGTAAAAAAAATATTTTTCTGTATATCATTTGTTTATTTTTATACTTATCTTTCTTAAGCAATCTTAAAATAATTTTTTCCTTTATACATGTACAATGTTCATCATTTTATTTAATGCTTTTGTTGTTAATATTTGTTATTGTGTTTATTGCAAGATATGAGTGTTGTTTGTGTGACCTATGCAGGAGCTGACACCCTTTCACAATTGCCATTAGCTTATTATTGGTCTATTGAAATCTGTCAAGACAAATTGCTGATTGGATGCTAGCCCCTATATAGGTTCTAACTTACCTAGACTCTTTAGCCTCTGATGAAGAGCATGTACGCATGCGCGAAACGCGTCAGGTGTTCATCTGAACCTGCACCTGCTATTTGGCTGAATAAAGATACCTTTTGCATTGTTTCCAGTCTCCGGGTCTCCTATCTTTTTCCCCCTGGTGGGATATACCTTCTATATAATACATAGCTATACCTATATTATACCTATTTATCTATGACAGACTAGAAGGACAGGTGGGTAACCCTCCCCATGGACCTGCGAAAATAGGGTCAAGTGTAGGTGAGGAGGGTGGAGATTGGGAGGTATTAAAAATGAGTGAGAGCAGAAGTAACAGCAGTGTTTAATTCAACCTGGAGGACTTAGGAATCTTCCGTCCTCCCTCTTATGTGATTTAGTGGAATTTAATGTCACAGTTTTGGTGTTTGCCAGTGTTTGTCTAATTTTGGATCTGTAAGTGGTTGGTGGTACCTCCTGCTGGGAAGAGTGGGGGAGGTGTGGTCTGCAGACGAGCTTTGGCAGAGCTTTCCGGCATGTGGTTTTAGGTGGGCAAGCACCCTGGGTATATGTAAATTGCTTATTTATTGTATTAAAATTTTCTAATAAAGTTGTGCTGCGGCCTTTTCACCCCAACGTTCAGTGTCAGTATTTATTTATTTACAACACCTTTTAGCACTTCCCAGTTCAATACTTTGTTTAAACATTTTGTTATAATAATAATAAACCTTTATTTTGTATTTTATATGAGTGATAGTACAGTATACATGTGTTTAGTTATATGTATTAAATGAGGGATAGTATACATGTGTTTAGTTATATATATTAAATGAGTAATAGAATACATGAGTTTAGTTATATGTATTATATGAGTAATAGTATACATGTGTTTAGTTATGTGTATTATATGAGTAATAGTATACATGTGTTTAGTTATATGTATTAAATGAGGGATAGTATACATGTGTTTAGTTATATATATTAAATGAGTGATAGTATACATGAGTTTAGTTATATATATTATATGAGTAATAGTATACATGTGTTTAGTTATATGTATTATATGAGTGATAGTATACATGTGTTTAGTTATATATATTATATGAGTGATAGTATACATGTGTTTAGTTATATCTATTATATGAGTGATAGTATACATGTGTTTAGTTATATATATTATATGAGTGATAGTATACATGTGTTTAGTTATATATATTATATGAGTGATAGTATACATGTGTTTAGTTATATGTATTATATGAGTAATAGTATTATTATTATTATTGGTTATTTGTTGAGCGCCAACAGATTCCGCAGTGCTATAAACATAAGCGGAATACAAGGAAACATTTATAGGGATCAAACGGGTAGAGGGCCCTGCCAAGAGTCGCACTGTTGTAGTTAGCTCTTAAGAAGGTGATTTACAAACAGCTGGGCTCTTAGGCTCACATGCTAATGGGCTCAAGGGGATAGCAATAGAGGAGAGGAATTGGTATAAAGGAAGGTTAGTGTAGGTTGTATGCATCCCTGAACAGTAGAGTCTTGAAGCTTTCAAAACTAGGGGAGAGTCTTGTGGAGCGAGGCAGAGAGTTCCACAAAATGGGAGCCAGTCTGGAGAAGTCCTGTAAATGGGAGTGTGAGGAGGTAACAAGAGAAGAGGAGAGTAGGAGGTCATGCGCAGAGTGAAGGTGGCGGGAGAGAGAGTATCTGCAGACAAGGTCTGAGATATAAGGGGAAGTAGTGCAGTTGAGGGCTTTGTATGTCAGAGTGAGAATTTTGTGTTTAATCCTGGAGGCAAGAGGAAGCCAGTGAAGGGATTGGCAGAGAGGTGCAGCAGATGAAGAGCAACATGTACGGAAGATGAGTCTTGCAAAGGGAATTCATTATGGATTGTAAAGGAGCTAGGTGGCAGCTGGGGAGACCAAAGAGGACGGAGATGCAGTAATCGAGGTGGGAAAGGATGAGAGAGTGGATTAAAATATTAGTTGTGTCTTGTGTAAGGAAATGTCTAATTATAAAGATGTTTTTAAGGTGGAAGCGGCAGGATTTAGCCAAGGGACTGAATGTGAGGAGTGAAAGAAAGATCTGAGTCAAATGTGACCCCAAGACATCGGGCATGCAGGGTAGGGGTAATGATGGAGTTATAGAGAGATTAGGGGTGGAGATTTTGGAAGAAGGGGGGGAAATAATGAGCTCAGTTTTGGAGAGATTTAGCTTGAGATAGTGAGAGGACATCCAGGAAGATATGTGAGAAAGGACAGTTAGTGACTTGGGATAGGAGATAGGTCTGGTGCAGAGAAGTAGATTTGGGTGTCATGGGCATACAAATGATATTGGAACCCACGGGTCTTTATTAGGGAACCTAATGATGACGTATAGATTTAGAAAAGAAGGGGACTGAGGACAGAGCCTTGCAGTACCCCAACAGAAAGTGGTGATGGGGCAGAGGAGGCCCCAGAGAAGGCTACACTAAAAGTACGATTTGACAGGCAGGAAGAGAACCACGAGAGGGCTGTGTCACAAATGCTGAAGGATTGAAGGGTTTGGAGCAAAAGAGGGTGGTCAACAGTATCAAAGGCTGCAGACAGATCAAGGAGAATAAGCAGAGAGAAGTGGCCTTTTGATTTTGCTGTAAGTAGGTCATTGGTAACCTTAACAATTGCTGTCTCTGTTGAGTGATGGGGACTAAATCCAGATTGCAGTGAGTCAAGGAGGGAGTTTAATGTAAGAAAATGGGATAGGTGTGCAATGTGCATATACTATCTTTTCGAGAAACTTTGAGGCAAGAGGGAGTAGGGAAATAGGGTGGTAGTTGGATGGGGAGGTTGGATCGAGATAAGGTTTTTTGAGGATAGGTGTGACCAGTGCATGTTTCAGAGATGAGGGAAAATACCAGTGCTGAGAGAGAGGTTGAAAATGTGTGTTTGAGGGGGAGAATGGAAGTATGTTGAGAGCTGATTTCGTTTCTGATGGAGTCAATTTTGTTATTGAAGTGGCTGGCAAAGTCTTGAGCTGACATAGAAGTTGTATTAGGAGGTGGGGGGTGGGCGGAGAAGAGCCTTGAAAGTGGAGAACAGATGTTTTGGGTTTGAAGAAAGAGTAGAGAAGTAATGTTGCTTATAGAGATTAAGGGCAGAATAGTAGGAGTTCAAGAGAAACTTGTAATGAAGAAAATCATCTGAACTCCGAGATCTTCTCAAGTGCCGCTCAGCAGTATGGAACATCTGCGTAGGTATTGTCAGAGGAGTATGCCAGGGCTAAGGATGAGTGTGTGATTTCCAAGCTATGGTAAGAGGAGCCAGATTGTCAAGGACCGATGTAAGGGTGGAAGTATAGTGGCAGATTGGTCAGGGCAGGAAAAGGAGGCGATGGATGATAGGAGAGGTTTGAGGCAATTAGCAAGCTGTTGCTGATCTAATGACATAATGTTTCTCTGAAGTTTGGTGTGAGTAGTAGAAGGAGGGAGAATTGTAGGGAGGATTTTGTTGTTTCAAGTGAGGAGATGGTGGTCAGAAAGAGGAAAAGGGGAGTTTGTGAAGTTTGAAATAGTGCATTGATAGCTAAAGATCAGGTCAATGGAGTGAACATCTTTGTGAGTGGGAGAGTTAGTCCATTGTGACAAAACCAAAAGAAGACGTGAGTTACAGAAGTTGTTTTGTAGAGGAGGCAGTGGGATTGTCAAGAGGGATGTTGAAATCACCAAGAATGAGGGCAGGGGTGTCTGAGGAAAGGAAATAAGGTAGCCAGGCACCCAAGTGATCTAGAAATTGAGTTGAGGAGAAAGGGGGTTGGTATATGACTGCAACATGTATAGAGAGGGGAGAAAATAAGCAAATCATGTGGGTTTTAATAAGGAAAATGTGAGGGAAGAGATGGCATGTATTTGTTGAAAGGTGCAATGAGAAGAAAGTAAAATAACCTACACCACCTCCTTGTCTATTACCAGACCTAGGAGTGTGGCTGAAGTGGAGACCCCATGTAACAGAGCAGCAGTGTATGCTTTGTCTAGGGGAGAGAGACAGGTTTCTGTTAGAGCCAGAAGGTTGAGTGAGCGAGAGATAAAGAGGTCTAGAAGTGAGCTTGTTGCAAACAGAGCGAGAGTTCCAGAGTGCACAAGTAAAGGGGGGTAGTGGCTTTAGATACAAGAGGAATGTGAGTAAGGTTTCCAGAGTTTGTTTAGTTATATGTATTATATGAGTGATAGTATACATGTGTTTAGTTATATATATTATATGAGTTATAGTATACATGTCATGTGTTTAGTTATATGTATTA
The DNA here is from genome assembly GCF_027579735.1 of Bombina bombina. Lineage (NCBI taxonomy): Eukaryota > Metazoa > Chordata > Amphibia > Anura > Bombinatoridae > Bombina > Bombina bombina. Next base: position 257,862,646 of record NC_069506.1, read on the forward strand.
TATGAGTGATAATATACATGTTTAGTTATATGTATTATATGAGTGATAATATACATGTGTTTAGTTATATGTATTATATGAGTGATAATATACACGTATTTAGTTATATATATTATATGAGTGATAGTATACAAGTGTTTAGTTATATGTATTATATGAGTTATAGTATACATGTTATGTGTTTAGTTATATATATTATATGAGTTATAGTATACATGTGTTTAGTTATATATATTATATGAGTTATAGTATACCTGTCATGTGTTTAGTTATATGTATTATATGAGTGATAATATACATGTTTAGTTATATATATTATATGAGTGATAGTATACATGTGTTTAGTTATATGTATTATATGAGTGATAATATACATGTGTTTAGTTATATGTATTATATGAGTGATAATATACACGTGTTTAGTTATATATATTATATGAGTGATAATATACATGTGTTTAGTTATATGTATTATATGAGTGATAATATACCTGTGTTTAGTTATATGTATTATATGAGTGATAATATACACGTGTTTAGTTATATGTATTATATGAGTGATAGTATACATGTGTTTAGTTATATATATTATATGAGTGATAGTATACATGTGTTTAGTTATATGTATTATATGAGTGATAGTATTATTATCATTATCGGTTATTTGTAAAGCGCCAAAAGATTCCGCAGTGCTATAAACATAAGCATAAGTGATAGTATACACGTGTTTAGTTATAGTTATATATTTATTTATTAACATTTTCTTCAGGTCTCCAAGAACATAGAATTTTCCAGCTCTAGTTTGTGTTGCACTCTAGTGCTCTAAAAACAATCACCTAGATTACAAGTTTTGCACTATAGAAGGTGCGAAACAAACGCAACAAAAGTTGCGTTATTTCACCCCCCATAGCGCTGCCATTACAAGTTTTGAAAAAGCCGCCTTGTGCGTGCGATAATGGAGCGTTGAGCTCCATACCGCACAAAATACAAGCGCTGCTTTGATGTGCTCGTGCACGCTTTCCCCCATAGACATCAATGGAGAGAAAAGTGTTAGAAAAAAAACTAACACCTGTGATCGCGGAATGAAAAGCTCCGTAACGCAGCCCCATTGATGTCTATGGGGGAAAAAAGTTAAGTTTAACCCTAACATAAACCCCACGTCTAAACATCCCTAATCTACTGCCCCGACATTGCCGACACCTACATAAAGTAATTAACCTTTATTCTGCTGCCCCCGACATCGCCGCCAACGAAATAAATATTTTAATCCCTAACTTTGCCACTCCCGATATCGCCGCCACTATAATAATTTATTAACCCCTATTCCCTCGCACCCCCAACATCGCCCACGCTATAATAAAGATATTAACCCCTAATCCACCTCTCCCCAACATCGCTGCCACTAATAAAGCTATTAACCCCTAAACCTCTGGCCTCCCACATCACTACCACTAAATAAACCTATTAACCTCTAAACCGCCAGCCCCCCACATCGCAATAACCTAAATTAAAATATATTAACCCCTAAACCTAACCATAACCCTAACCCTAACACCCCCTAACTTTAACTTAATTAAATAGACCTAAATTAAAGTTTACAATTATTAACTAAATAATACCTATTTAAAACTAGATACAACTTACCTGTGAAATAAAACCTAAGCTAGCTACAATATAACTAATAGTTATATTGTGGCTAGCTTAGGTTTTATTTTTATTTCATAGGTAAGTTTTTATTTATTTAAACTAGGTAGACTGGTTAGTAAATAGTTATTAACTATTTACTAACTACCTAGTTAAAATAAAATACAAACTTACCTGTGAAATAAAACCTAAGCTGCCTTACACTAAAACCTAACATTACAAAAATTAAAAAACACTAAAATTACAAAAAATAAAAAACCTACCATTACAAAAAATAACAAACAAAATGATCCAAAATAATAAAACTTATTCCTATTCTAATACCCTTTTAAAAAAATAAAAAAACTAACCCCCCCGCTCAAAAAAACCCCGTAATCTATAATAAACTAGCAAGGGCCCTTAAAAGGGCCTATTTGTGGGCCTTAAAAGGGACTTTTGTAGGGCATTGCCCTAAAGATAACAGCTCTTTTCCTACAAAAGAAAAACAAACACCCCCCTAAGAGTATACAAACCCCCACCCCCAAAACACACAAAATAAAAATAAAGTAGGGCATTCAGCTCTTTTTCTTGCCCTTAAAAGGGCATTCAGCTCTTTTAAGACAAGCCCCAAACTCTCATCTAAAAAAAAAAAATTTAAAAAACCTAACACCAACCTCTCTTTAGGTACTCACAGTTGGTGAAGTCCGGCTTGAACGTTCTTCATCCCAGCGGCTCCATCTTTATCCAGGAGGCTCCATCTTTATCCATTGAGGGACTGGCATCTTCTTCATCCCTGGCGGAGGTCCAGGCGAAGGTCCAAGGCGGAGGTCCAGGCGGAGGTGCATCGATCCGACATGGAGGTCCTCTTCATGTGATCATCCGCCGCACACTGAGGATTCAAATGCAAGGTACCCCCTTTTATACTGGGGGGGTACCATTGCATTCATATTGGCCAACAGGAATGAAAACTACTTAAATCCTATTGGCTGATTTGAACAGCCAATAGGATTTTAGCAGCTCTAATTCCTATTGGCTGATTTAAATTTTTCAGCCAATAGAAAATGCAAAGCAGTGACGTGCAGTGACGTCAGAGGCTGGTGAGGCAGTGGCTAGGATACGCCTTCATTCTTTAGATATCCTTTGTTGAAGAAATACCAATGCACATGGGTGATCCAATCTCATGAGGTATCTATGTGCAGCCATCAATCAGCAGCTACTGAGCATATTTAGATATGATTTTCAACAAAGGATATCAAAAGAATGAAGGACAATTAGATATTAGATGTAAATTGGAAAGTTATTTAAAATTGCATGCTCTTTCTAAATCATGAAAGAAAACATATGGGTTTCATGTCCCTTTAAATGGATGTCTTGGAAAACTGGTCAACTTAGTAAACATCTGATTTTAGTCTAAAGGATTGTAACAAAATGCTTGCTATGATTATGAGATCTAGAAATCCATGCCCATTAAAATATGTTTAAAACATACATTTTACTTTAATGCTGCAAATTATGATTATAGATTCTTTCATTATGCAGTAAATATAAAAATGTCTTGATCCAGTGGCGGCTGGTGAAATTCAAAGATGGTGGGGCGCTTGACCCCACCCCCCTTTAAATAAAGCAAACACCATCAGATGGCAATACCAATTAATTAATTAAATAAATAAATAAAAGGTAGACAGAAACACATACACAGAGGGTTAGAGAGAGAGAAAGGCGAGAGAGACACAATCACACACAGAGGGTTAGAGAGAGAGAGAAAGGGAGAGAGACACAATCCACACACAGAGGGTTAGAGAGAGAAAGGAGAGAGACACAATCACACACGGAGGGTTAGAGAGAGAAAGGGAGAGAGACACAATCACATACAGAGGGTTAGAGAGAGAGAAAGAGAGACACAATCACACACAGAGGGTTAGAGAGAGACACAATCATACACAGAGGGTTAGAGAGACAGAGAGAAAGAGAGAGAGACACAATCACACACAGAGGGTTAGAGATGAGACACACACACAATTATACACAGAGGGTTAGAGAGTGAGAGAAAGAGAGAGAGACACAATCATAAACAGAGGGTTAGAGAGAGAAAGAGAGACACACAATCATACACAGAGGGTTAGAGAGAGAGAGTGAGACACACAATCACACACAGAGGGTTAGAGAGAGAGAGAGAGAGACACACACAATTATACACAGGGTTAGAGAGAGAGAGAAAGAGAGAGAGACACAATCATACACAGGGTTAGAGAGAGAGAGACACAATCACACACAGAGGGTTAGAGAGAGAGAAAGAGAGAGAGAGACACACACAATCACACACAGAGGGTTAGAGAAATAGAGAGAGACACAATCATACACAGAGGCTTAGAGAGAGAGAAAGAGAGAGACACAATCATACACAGGGTTAGAGAGAGAAAGAGAGAGACACAATCACACACAGAGGGTTAGAGAGAAAGAGAGAGAGAGAGACACAATCAAACACAGAGGGTTAGAGAGAGAGAGAAAGAGAGAGAGAGAGACACACACAATCACACACAGAGAGTTAGAGAAAGAGAGAGAGATGCAATCAAACACAGAGGGTTAGAGAGACACATAAGGGATGAGAGAGTCAGAGGGGGAGGAAGAGAGACAGAGAGAGAAAGAGACCATGGGGGAGAACAACACATAAGGAGAGAGATGGATAGATAGAGAGAGAGACACACACACACAAGGGGGGGGGAGAGACCACTGCATTTTTTAAGTAATAAAACAGCAGAGCTACAGAGAGTTCAGAAAGTGAAGGCAAGCTGTTAAGTTAGTGGATGTAAAGGTTGAGGAAACAAAATACAAAAAACGATCCTTCAACTGCTGTTAAAGAGTAAAAAAGCAAAAAACACTAAACCACATTCATTAAATTATAATTTTCACTAACAGAATCCCTTTCAGTGAAATCTAAGGTTGTAGAACTTACTTCAAAGATGTGTCTTAAACATTGCTCCTTGACTGCATCTCTTCCTGCTCTGCCTCTGTCTGTATTAAGGAAGTGACAGTGGCACATTCCACTGCACTTAGAGGGGAAGTACAGAACTCTCCTTTTCACTTTAGCAAAAGCTGGCAGCTTCACAGCACAGCAACAAAATAAATTAGTTGTTTTTTTTTCGTTTTTGTTTTGTTTTATATGATTTAACATCCAGCCCCAACCCTAAGTTCCACTGACTAATGCCTCTCACTAGATTGGGTCAGCCCAAATAGGGACTGCCTCAAATAAGCAATTATGGAACATGCAATGAGCTTAACCACTTTAATCCAGTAGGTGGCGCAGCATGTTGTGTAATGGTGGGCAGACCTGCTTGTGCCTCTCCATTGCACAACATGTAGCTGCGGAAAAAAAAAATGCTGGGGAAAAAAAATTGCAATTTTTTTATTTTATTTTTTTAAAGCCAATATATATATATATATATATATATATATATATATATATATATATATTTTTTATTTTTTTTTGCCCATATGAGAGGTGAAGCACTGCCTCACCTGCCTCTAGTGACTGCACATCACTGATGCAAAGGTACCCCCAGTATAAAAGGGGTACCTTGCATTTGAATCCTCAGTGTGCGGTGGATGATCGCATATAACAATCGCACGTCGGATCGATGGACCTCCGCATTGGACCTTCGCCTGGACCTCTTCCTCTGCAGGGATGAAGAAGATACCGGTCCCTCGATGGATGTAGATGGAGCCCGCCTGGATGAAGATGGAGCCGTTGGGATGAAAGAGCGTTCAAGCCGGACATCAGCAACTGTGAGTACATAAAGACGAGTTAGTGTTTGGTTTTTTTTGGGGATGATTTATTATTTAGATTAGGGTTTAGGCTTGTCTTAAAAGAGCTGAATGCCCTTTTAAGGGCAAGAAAAAGAGTTGAATGCCCTTTTAAGGGCAATGCCCAATACAAATGCCCTTTTCAGGGCAATGGGTAGATTAGGTTTTTTTTTTAAAGTTAGGTTTTTTATTTTGGGGGTTGTTTGGGTGGTGGGTTTTACTGATGGGGGGTTCTTTGTATTTTTTTACAGGGAAAAGAGCTGATTTTTTTAGGGCAATGCCCTACAAAAGGCCATTTTAAGGGCTATTGGTAGTTTATTGTAGGCTAGGGGTTTTTTTTATTTGGGGGGGATTTTTATTTAATAGGGCTATTAGATTAGGTGTAATTGTTTTTATTTTGGATAATTACATTTGTTATTTTTTTTAAATTTAGTATTTTTTTTATTTTTTGTAATTTAGTATTTTTAATTTTTTTTAACTGTAGATTTATTTTTTTTAGTAGGGTAAGTAATTTAATTTATTTAATGGATAGTTATTTTAATTTTAGTCTAATAGTAATGTCAGTTTAATTTGTAGTTTAAACTTAAGTTTTTTCAATTTCATAGTTAAGTTTTTTTTAATTTAAGATAGGGATCTTGTAATTTTAATGTAAAGTTAGGGGGTTGTTAGGTTTAGGGGTTAATAGTTTAATTTAGTTTTGGCGATGTGGGGGAGTTGGCGGTTTAGGGTTTAATAGGTTTATTTAGTGGTAGTGATGTGGGAGGCCAGAGGTTTAGGGGTTAATAACTTTATTTAGTGGCGGCGATATCGGGGAGCAGCGGAATAGGGGTTAATATCTTTATTATAGTGTGGGCAATGTTGGGATGCAGAGGAATAGGGGCTAATAACTTTATTATAGTGGTAAGATGTCGGGGAGCAGCGGAATAGGGGTTAATAAATGTTATTTGTGGTGGTGATGTCGGGAGCGGCAGATTAGGGGTTAATAACTTTAATATAGTGTTTGCGATGCGGGAGGGCCTCGGTTTAGGGGTTAATAGGTAGTTTATAGGTGTTAGTGTAAGACTTTAGTTATCAGTTTTGTGTAACAGTTTTGTTGCGTAAAACCATAACTACTTGCTCTCAGATGGCGGTACGGATTGTGACTGTATAGGGTGTTAACGCAAGTTTTTAGCCTCACCGCAAAACTCGTGTTGGAAGCGCTATAGGGATTCCCATGAAAAAATGTCATTTTTTTTGAGTGCGGGACTGACGTTGTGTATCAGGCTAAAAGGCTTGCGGTACAGCTATACTGACAAGTATGGCTGTCATGCTGTTTTAACGCTGAAATTGCAATTTTTTTCAGCGTTAAAACACAAACGCACAACTCGTAATCTACCTCAATGTCTTTTGCAGTTAAACCTTTTTTTATCATCTACTTGTAATTCCGAATAGTAATATTTTTAGCACTGGGTCCAGGCCTGGACTGGCCATAGGGCATACCGGGCAAATGCCCAGTTGGCCGTCGGTAACCATAGCCCCGCCCACTAGTACAGCACATACTGAGTGCAATGTGGCAAGGGCAAGGTTTCCAGGGGCGAGCAGACTGTGCTGTTTTTTGCCCGGGCATTTGCTAATGATGATGTCACCCACCCGGCCGCCACCAGCACTAAGGATGCCACCTGACAGTGTATGAATTTCCAATGGGGTGTCCGGGAGTGAAAGAGAGTCTGGTTTGGACTTTGGTGTGTGGTGAGTTGCAGTAACTTAGTATGTGCAGCACATTGAAAGCGCAAGCCTGCTAGTAGGACTGCATTGTGGTATGTATCCTTATATCCGTCCTTGACAATCTCGCTCCTCTTACCATAGCTCGGAAATCACACACTCATCCTCAGCCCTGGCATACTCCTCTGACACGGTACCTACGCAAATGTTCCCGTACTGCTGAGCTGCACTGGAGAAAATCTCGGAGTTCAGCTGATTTTCTTCATTACAAATTCATCTTGAACTCCTACTATTCTGCCCTTAATCTCCATAAGCAACACTACTTCTCTTACTCTTATCTATAATCTTTCTTTAAACCCAAAACTTCTGTTCTACACTTTCAATACTCTCCTCCGCCCTCCCCCACCTCCTTATACAACTCTCTGTCAGCTCAGGACTTTGCCAGCCACTTCAATAACAAAATTGACTCCATCAGAAATGAAATCAGCTCTCAACATAATTCCATTCTCTCACCCCCTCAAATGCTCTCACTCAACCACAACCCACATAACCTTAAACTTAGCTCATTCTCTCCTGTTACTGAGGAAGAAGTTTCGGCACTTATACTTTGCTCTCACCTCACAACCTGTCCCCTTGACCCTATCCCCTCACAGCTACTGCCCTCCCTCTCTGCTACCCTTACCCCTATACTTACAAACATTTTCAAACTCTCCCTCAGCACCGGTATATTTCCCTCATCGTTGAAACATGCACTGGTCACACCTATCCTCAACAAATCTTCCCTTGATCCTACCTCCCCATCCAACTACCACCCTATTTCCCTCCTCCCTCTTGCCTCAAAGCTTCTCGAAAAACTAGTATATGCACACCTATCCCATTTCCTTACGTTAAACTCCCTTCTTGACCCATTGCAATCTGAATTTCATCCCCATCACTCCACAGAGACAGCTACTGTTAAGGTTACCAACGACCTACTTACAGCAAAATCAAAAGGCTGCTTCTCTCTGCTTATCCTCCTTGATCTTTCCGCAGCCTTTGACACTGTTGACCACCCTCTCTTGCTCCAATCCCTCCAATCCTTCGGCATCTGTGATACAGCCCTTTCATGGCTCTCTTCCTACCTGTCAAACCGTACCTTTAGTGTAGCCTCCTCTGCCCCGCCACCACTTTCTGTTGGAGTACCGCAAGGATCTGTCCTCGGTCCCCTTCTCTTCTCAATCTACACGTCATCACTAGGTTCCCTAATAAAGTCCCACGGTTTCCAATATCATTTGTATGCTGACGACACCCAGATCTACTCTGCACTAGACCTATCTCCTTCCTTGCTAACCCGTGTCACTAACTGTCTTTCTCACATCTCTTCCTGGATGTCCTCTCACTACCTCAAGCTAAATCTTTCCAAAACTGAGCTCCTCATTTTCCCCCCCTTCTTCCAAAATCTCCACCCCAATCTCTCTATAACTGTCTACAACTCCATCATTACCCCTACCCCGCATGCCCGATGTCTCAGGGTCACATTTGACTCAGATCTTTCTTTCACATTCAGTCCTTGGCTAAAGCCTGCCGCTTCCACCTTAAAAACATCTCAAAAATTCAACACTTCCTTACCCAAGACAAAACTAAGATTTTAATCCACTCTCTCATTCTTTCCCGCCTCGATTACAGCAACTCTGTCCTCTCTGGTCTCCCCACCTGCCGCCTAGCTCCTTTACAATCCATATTAAATGCCTCTGCCAGACTCATCTTCCTTACACATCGCTCTTCATCTGCTGCACCTCTCTGCCAATCCCTTCACTGGCTTCCTCTTGCCTCTAGGATCAAACACAAAATTCTCATTCTGACATACAAAGCCCTCAACTGCACTGCTCCCCCCCTATATCTCAGACCTTGTCTCCAGATACTCTCCCTCTAGTCCCCTTCACTCTGCTCATGACCTCTACTCTCCTCCTCTCTGGTTACCTCATCGCACTCCCGTTTACAGGACTTCATCAGACTGGCTCCCATCTTGTGGAACTCTCTGCCTCACTCCACAAGACTCTCCCCTAGTTTTGAAAGCTTCAAGCTCTCCCTAAAGACTCCACTGTTCAGGGATGCTTACAACCTATGCTAACCGTACTTTATACCAGTTCCACTCCTCCATTGCTATCCCCCTGAACCCCCCTTAGCATGTAAGCCTAAGAGTCCAACTGTTTGTAGATCACCTTCTTAAGAGCTGACTACAACAGTGCAACTCTTGGCAGGGCCCTTCTACCCATTATATACCTATATTTGTTTTGTTGTACTCCCCCTTTGTTTATAGCGCTGTGGAATCTGTTGGCGCTCTACAAATAACCAACAATAATAATAATATGTGTGACACTGTCTCTCTAAGCAACAACAGAGCTGTGGTCCAACAAATAGAGAGCCGCTGCCTAGAGAGTGACATGACGTCAAGGGTCATGTGCACGCAACAAGATATGTGCACACAGCAGCCTCAGCGTGGCCATCACTTGTAGCACACGTGTAGATGCTGAAGGAGCCAGGAGACACTCAGAAGAAGTACTATCCAGGACCTGTCCACTCCAGTCTGGTCAGGGGTCACCAGTGTCATCGTTGAGAGATATTTTATCTGACTGGGTGGGTAAGGTGTGATGTATGATGTGTCCCATAGCTCACACTAAATGGGCTATAAATGTAAATGAGGAAAGTTTGGGGTCTGGTGTGGACATAACTGGAAAAGACTGCAGAAAATAAGAGTCTTAACTGATGTGTCTCTAGTAGTTGGCACAAAAGGGAGTGCATCACATTGAGGATAATGTGAGCTTGAAATGTGATATTGTTCATAGCTGTCAAGAAGGGAGATATAGGGCAGATAACTTTGGTTTAAGTTCAGGGTACATGTGTCGTATGTAAAGTCTGGTGTGGATTATAGTTGGCACAAAATAGACTGCAGGGTACATGAGGCTGGGGTAAGATATACCTCTCATATTCTTTGTTAACATTACTCATCTGACCAGTCTCATAGTCCTGTGTTCCCTTTATGACAACTATATATCATACTCTTAACCAAACAAAAACTATGGTCCCTACACCCTCTATATAGCAGCTGTATGTCCTCCCTGTTTGCAAGCCTCCCTGCTTCTGCATTTGTCCTTTTTACTCTTATGTTAGATGTTTATATAAATGTATTTATTATTTTTCTTGGTTGAGGAGTAAATTACCCTATTTGTAGGCCTAAAGAGTTATTTTAATGGACATTACACTCAAACTTTTTTATATGATTCGGATAGAGGAATGCAATTTTAAACAACATTCCAATTTACTTCTATTATCTAATTTGCATCATTCCCTTAATATCCTTTGCCGAAAAGAATATCTAGATAGGCTCAGTAGCTGCTGATTGGTGGCTGCACATAGATGCCTCATGTGATTGGCTCACCCGTGTGCATTGCTATTTCTTCAACAAAGGATATCCAAAGAATGAAGCAAATTCGATAATAGAAGAATATTGGAGTGGAGTTTAGAATTGTATTCTCTATCTGAATTATAAAAGAAAATGTTTGGGTTTAATGTCCCTTTAAGTTGAAAAGTTGGAGGAAACTTTTTGAACTAAGGGATGTTTGGTACCATCTCAGATTTTTACTATTGCTATCTGTGCCACTCCTAGGTTTGAAACCTAACTTGAAGATATCCAGTACAGTTTGCAGTTTGAAAATGCAGGATCTCCTTTGATGCATGTTGGATTTTATGTACCTGGTAATTGTTTGCTTTAAACATGGAAGCATAATACCCTGTTTTTCGTTTAGGTGATAAACACATGGAGCGCTATCTTTTTTTTTTCTTTTTTTTTTTTATCAATTCCCTGATTTTGTAATCCAAAAAACCCAGGATTATGAACAAACAGAATGGCAAGTTTGGTGGTTAAGTGATTACATCACAGATTCACAGGACCAATTCACAGCTGTTTACAGCTAAAGAGGTAAAGTTATTGATTTGTATATTACTGGCAACCAATAGGTAAAATCGCTGCTCAGTTGTGAAAAATATACATGGTAGGATCAATAGTGGGGGCTAAGGTAGAGCTTTTGAAGGGGCATTGTGTGACTCCACCTACCTTTGCAACCAGTAACTTACAGAATGTCCAGTATTTTTGTGTAGCATGGCTGGCAAATGGCATTGCTATCTATTAACATACTGATAATAATCTAATGATAGATCAGTTTGCTTTAATAAAGGTTAAGGTAAAGCTTCCATTTTCTGAAAGATATACTAGCTATAGGTCGAAATGTACGTCTGGGGTTTTGCTGTTTCTCTCGTTCAGAGAGGGATTGCTTGGTATTTCGGGGCTGGACTGTACTGTGAAGTCAGGATCAGACTGATATGCTTCAGGAAAGTTCTTCTGTGTGAAAAGGCACATGTTGAGCAAAAAGAGGCGGCTTCTTGGGTGGTAATTAGCCATAGAACAAGTTATTATGCTATTGTTAGTTCCCAGGTTGAGCGCCCTCTCTCTTTTTATTTATATATAGCCCAATGCCTGACCATCAAACCTCATGCAAACCCACTGTAGAAGCACAGGAGACTATTCAACTAGTGGCGCTAGATTCATCTAATCCTAGACAGAGGTTAAAATAAAGCAGTTTCACTCATCTTATTTCTATCATTTATCTAGTGGCATCACCAGGCAGGCACTAGCCCCCAACATAATAGCCCCCCCTTATGCCCTATCAACTATGTTCCCCCTTGCTTTTCTCACCACCGTTCTGCAGATGGCTTCCTCAGGCCCACCCAGCCCCGCGCCCTTAGCACGGCCTTATCCACCATCTGCAACGTGCCGGTCCTGCCTCTCTCTTGCAGCACTGTGAGTAGACTAACCATATTGCCGCTTTAAGAAGGAACACATAAGAAAAATACATATGTCAGGGTTCTTTATACATAACATTTCTTTAAACAGCCATGAAAACAGCCCTGACATATGTATTTTTTATATGTGTCCCTTTTTAAAGCGGCAATATGGTCAGCCTAACTGTAAGTAAACTGCAAAGTTTATTTGAATGTTAACCCTTTGGCTGCTAAGCCATTTCCCACCTGGGTGCTAATATTTAATTTTTATTTTTTTTTATTTTTGACATTATTGAAAACATTTTTTCTAACTTTTTTTTTTTTTTTTACGGACCCCCAAGACTTACACTGTTGGAAAGGTTAAGCGATTACCTTTCCAACAATGGGGGTCTGTAGCTGCTTTGATGCCTGAGATACAGGCTTCTAAGCAGCATGCCCCCCTCCTCCTATACTTCACATGGTTAAGTATAAATAAAGTTGTGGGGTGACGCCATCACGTAATTGCACTAAACGTCACCGCGCATCACTCTACAGGCACGATCGCCGGGGGTAGGAGCAGTAAGGAGCCCCCAGATCTCCCTCAAGGTGGGAGAGTGCTAGTGACGGCAGAGTGAGAAACTCTGTGACGGCTCAGAGCCGTCATTAGCACTCAAAGGGTTAAAGTAACAGTAAGGTCCAAATTCAATATAATGTTTAAAGGGACAGTCTACTTGAAAAATGTTGTTGTTTAAAAAGTTAGATAATACCTTTGTCACCCATGCCCCAGTTTTACATAACCAACACTGTTATAATTACTAATACACTGCTTACCTCAGTGATTACCTTGTGTCTAAGCCTCTGCAGACTGCCTCCTTTCGAAAGACTTGCATTTTAGACAATCAGTGCTGATTCATAAATAGCGCCACAGGAGTAAGCACAATGTTATCTATATGGCACACATAAACTAGCAGATAGTGATGTCGCGAACAGTTCTGCCGCGAATAGTTCACAGCGAACATAGCATGTTCGCGTTCGCAGCGGACGGCGAACATATGCAATGTTCGATCCGCCCCCTATTCATCATCATTGAGTAAACTTTGACCCTGTAGCTCACAGTCACAAGACACATTCCAGCCAATCAGCAGCAGACACTCCCTCCCAGACCCTCCCACCTCCTGGACAGCATCCATTTTAGATTCATTCGGAAGCTGCATTCTTAGTGAGAGGAGGGACAGTGTAGCTGCTGCTGATTTAATAGGGAAATCGATAGCTAGGCTAGTGTATTCAGTGTCCACTACAGTCCTGAAGGACTCATCTGATCTCTGCTGTAAGGACAGCACCCCAAAAAGTAATCTAATTGCAGCCTGCCTGCCAGCTCAGGCTCACAGCGTATACTGTGCCCACTTGCCCAGTGCCACCACTCATATCTGGTTGTAACAGTAGTGTACATTTAAAAAAAAATAAAAAAAATTTAGTTTGAAATAATAGCAGTCATTTTCCTTCACACGTGTGCGTTTTGAGGTCCTGCCAGGGCACAGTGTGACACCAGTGCAAGTCATATCTGCTAAAAAAAGTAGTGTACATTTAAAATAAAAAAAAAACCTTTTTTTTAATTTGAAATAATAGCAGTCAGTTTCCCTCCACACGTGTGCGTTCCAGGTCCTGCCAGGGCACAGTGTCACACCAGTGCAAGTCATATCTGCTAAAACAGTAGTGTACATACAATTTAAAAAAAAACACCTTTTTTATTGTGAAATAATAGCAGTCAGTTTCCCTCACACGTGTGCGCTCCAGGTCCTGCCAGGGCACAGTGTCACACCAGTGCAAGTCATATCTACTAAAACAGTAGTGTACATTTAAAAAAAAACAACCTTTTTTTACTGTGAAATAATAGCAGTCAGTTTCCCTCACACGTGTGCGTTCCAGGTCCTGCCAGGGCACAGTGTCACACCAGTGCAAGTCATATCTGCTAAAACAGTAGTGTACATTTAAAAAAAAAAAAACCCTTACACTACCTGAACGATACAACATCATACTTGATGTTTTAAGGCACGTTATTCCAAACAATTTAGGAATGTTAGGTGATTTATGCCCTTTATGGATTAAAACCAGACTCTGCATCAACTATGTAATTTTCCATGGGAGTTTGCCATGGATCCCCCTCCGGCATGCCACAGTCCAGGTGTTAGTCCCCTTGAAACAACTTTTCCATCACTTTTGTGGCCAGAAAGAGTCCCTGTGGGTTTTAAAATTCGCCTGCCTATTGAAGTCTATGGCGGTTCGCAAACTTTTGTGGAAGTTTGCGTTCGCCGTTCGCGAATGCAAAATTTTAGGTTCGCGACATCACTACTAACAGTGTGTAACTGCACTGCGATAAGAGGTGGCCTTCAACACCTTAGAAATCAGCCTATAAGCCTACGTAGGTTTAGCTTTCAACAAAGAATACCAAGAGTGCAAAGCAAATTTGATGATAAAAGTAAATTGGAAAGTCGTTTAAAATTGCATGCCCTATCTGAATAGTGAAAGTTTTAATTTTGACTTGACTGTACCTTTAAAGAAATGCAATTAAAGAAAATCCTATTTACTTATATTATCATATTTGCTTTTTTCTCCTGGTGTTCTTTGTTGAAGAGTAAACCTAGGTAGGCTCCAGAGTGTGTACATATCTATAGCACTCTGTAGCAGTAGTGTTTTTGCTGCCAGGAGTGCAAATTCCTGAGCTCCTATGCACCTACCTAGATTTACTTTTCAACAAGGAACACCCATACAATAAAGTAAAGTTGTTAAAATAAGTATATTGGAATTTTTTTTAATTGTATGCTCTATCTATACCATGAAAGTTTCATTTTGACATTACCATCCCTTTAGTGTTGCTCTATTTCCCTATATTAAATGTTAGACCTTAAAGGGACAGTCTAGTCAAAAATAAACTTTCATGATTCAGATAGGGCATGTCATTTTAAACAACTTTCCAATTTATTTTAATCATCAATTTTGCTTTGTTCTCTTGCTATTCTTGCATTTAAAGCTTCAGTATTCTCTGACAGTTCTTTCATCCTATTCAGCCAATGTATCCCCAGTCATCCTATTCAGCCAATGTATCCCCAGTCATCCTATTCAGCCAATGTATCCCCAGTCAACCAGCACAAACAGTAATAGAATTTCTACAAGATTAGACCCTTGTTACTAGAAATTTTACCTTATTTGATTTTAATAGTTTGTAGAACTTTTTTCGTTATTCTTTGTCTATGTATTTATGCTTTTCAGTACCTTTCAAATAGTTTTTAGCCCTCTTAAAGGGACATTGAGCTGATGGAACTAACTTAAAAGAATGTTTAATATTTACAATTAAAGAAATTGCAGCGCATGCAAAGAAAACAAATGTGGCAATTAATCTTGGCAGATCCAATTAATACAAGTAATACAACAGTGTAAAAAAATCATTCATGTCACCAAAACATAGCGATAATCTTTGATCCAAGATTGCTCCCAAATGTAAAAGTTATAAATGAATAGATGCGAAGTGCAGCCGTTCAAAAGATTGCTGTTTCCCATACCAAGGTAATTCTACAGCTGTGAAAAAGACAAAAAGAAGACAGCGCATCTCCGATTCACAAGTGCATACAAGTTGCACGTACAAGATAAAAAGCAAACATGTGCCTATAGAACACTCTCATTGGCAGCCCTTACACGCTCTTCCTATGCGATGGAAATGCAGCACGCTAATTGAATTAACCGCGGGCAGTTGCTGTAAAAGAGCGGAGCTTGATGCAGCCACAGATAATCTATGGTACCCATGTACATAAAAAAATACACTTCCCCCTAGAGAAGGCAACAGGTTACTCAGGTTATGCCAAAGAGAAACACAGTGGATACATAATTTAAAGAGTTTAGAACCCAGGGGACTAAATGTAGACTTGGATATACAGGCTTTTATTTACAGATTTAATAAGATTTCTATCTATTAAATAATAAGTATTTAGACATCTCCTTTCTTCTTCCATTGATATGTGTGTCCTTTGCTTTTTTACCTATTCCCTGTGTTTTTCCTGTGCTTTTCTTTTTTGTTTGAGTGTATTTATATACACGATCTCTGCTTTGTCGAACTATATTGTATCATTAGATTGTAGCATTTTATTGATAGCTCATTTTATTTTTATCTAGTGCAAATTCATATAGTAGGAGGTTTGTAGAGGGCACAAATATAAATGGTTGGGTTATAAAAAAAAAGGTGCTGAAAATGAAATGAATGTGTATGAAACTTAGGTTTCAATTTGTGTGTTCTCCTTTAATAATTGTTGTTTTCAAACTAACTTTAGACCCACCAATTTGGGTATTTCTATGTGTGGAATTGAAAAGATAATAATAATGGGAAAATGTGCAGTTATGTGCAATCATGTATATACAATACAATTGTTATAACAACAATAATTGTGGGAAAAAGAAAAAAAATGAATAAAAATGAAAATTATAATAAAGAAACAATGAAGTTGTGAGTCTGCTCTTCTTCTGGCAGGATTGGACTTGCAAGAAGAATCTAAAAAAGATGTAAAGAAGGACGCCTCATAGTGCAGTTTATCTAAAATATATTTCCAGTGAATACAAAGTTGCTAACAAGTGACTACTCACACGGGTGTGTGCACTAATAAAGTGCAATATGTGCTGGCTGTCACAAGGGTGTGTGCACTAATAAAGTGCAATATGCACAGGCTGTCACAAGGGTGTTGTGTGCACTAATAAAGTGCAATATGTGCAGGCTGTCAAGCGGGTGTGTGCACTAATAAAGTGCAATATGTGCCGGCTGTCACACGGGTGTGTGCACTAATAAAGTGCAATATGTGCAGGCTGTCACACAGGTGTGTACACTAATAAAGTGCAATATGCGCAGGCTGTCACACGGGTGTGTGCACTAATAAAGTGCCAATATGTGCTGGCTGTCACAAGGGTGTGTGCACTAATAAAGTGCAATATGCGCAGGCTGTCACAAGGGTGTGTGCACTAATAAAGTGCAATTATGTGCAGGCTGTCACACGGGTGTGTGCACTAATAAAGTGCAATATGCGCAGGCTGTCACAAGGGTGTGTGTGCACTAATAAAGTGCAATATGTGCAGGCTGTCACACGGGTGTGTGCACTAATAAAGTGCAATATGTGCCGGCTGTCACACGGGTGTGTGCACTAATAAAGTGCAATATGTGCAGGCTGTCACACAGGTGTGTACACTAATAAAGTGCAATATGCGCAGGCTGTCACAAGGGTGTGTGCACTAATAAAGTGCAATATGTGCTGGCTGTCACAAGGGTGTGTGCACTAATAAAGTGCAATATGTGCAGGCTGTCACACAGGTGTGTACACTAATAAAGTGCAATATGCGCAGGCTGTCACAAGGGTGTGTGCACTAATAAAGTAAAATATGTGCAGGCTGTCACAAGGGTGTGTGCACTAATAAAGTGCAATATGTGCAGGCTGTCACACAGGTGTGTACACTAATAAAGTGCAATATGCGCAGGCTGTCACAAGGGTGTGTGCACTAATAAAGTAAAATATGTGCAGGCTGTCACACAGGTGTGTACACTAATAAAGTGCAATATGCGCAGGCTGTCACAAGGGTGTGTGCACTAATAAAGTAAAATATGTGCAGGCTGTCACAAGGGTGTGTGCACTAATAAAGTGCAATATGTGCTGGGCTTTGCAGTCTCCAGCTGGACTGATTGGGGCAAGGTCTCCCTCAGATTTCAGTAGACCGGATACTGGATGTTGTAGCCTTTAAACATATCAAGGACACAGAACTTCTCCTAGTGCAGGTTAAACTTTTAACAGAATGATTCCAATAAAATATACAAAATGGGTACTCACATTCCAGTTTGCACAATGAAATCGTGCAAACAAGGCAGGCTGGACATTACAGACACCAGCTGTTTGAATCAGGTCTCCCTGGATTTTTCTTTCAAATGGTTTGTGGTGTAAAGTGCTCCAAAGTGAAAAGTAGTTAAAAGGCAGACTACTTAAAATCACAGTTTTATTTTAAAACATAAAACATGCAATGCGTTTCTCAGCTGACTAGCTGTTTCATCAGGATTTTTTTTTTTACATTTTATTTTAAAACCTATCTATTAATAATTCAATATACTGTTTTTAATATATGCAATATGACCAATCATTTAGATTTGAGTGGGATCCCCATGCACTATTTATTATGTTTTGATGATTAATGTTTTTGAATAGAACTATTGAAATGATGTTTGCTGCACTCGTGACTTACAGATCTAATACAGAACTAACCAATAGAAAACCGGAGCGAGGTTTAAGTTCACAAGGCGGAATCACCTATTCAGTGACATTACCAAGCAAAACGTGTAGAGTGATTTATGTTCACCCCCGGCCTCCGTAGATCATCTGTGGCTGCATTAAGGTTCGCTTTTTTCTAATACTTCCATCGCAGAGGGAGAGCGTGTAAAGGCTACCAATGAGAGGGACCGGTAGAGTGTTCTATAGGCACATGTTTGCTGATTTTAACAGCCAATAGAATTTCAGAAGCTCTCATCCTATGGCTGTTTTGAACAGCCAATAGGATTTCAGTAGCTCTCATCCTATTGGCTGATTTGAATTTCCAAAATCAAATCAGCCAATAGTAATGTAAGGGGCACCATTTTGAATCGAGGACCTTGCATTGAAGATTCAGTATATAGCGGCGACCGTATGAAGAGGATGCTCTGCGCTGGATTTCTTCAGGGTGGACCCGCTCCGCGCCGCCGGGATGAAGATAGAAGATGCCGCCTGGATGAGGACTTCGATGCCTGGATGAAGATTGTTCAAGCGGGACTTTAAAAACTGTAAGTGGATCTTCGGGGGGGGGATTAGGGGGGTGGGGGTTTGTAATATTAGTGGGTCTTTGTATTTTTTTTTCAGGTAAAAGAGCTGTTTAACTTAGGGCAATGCCATACAAAAGGCCCCTTTAAGGGCTATTGGTAGTTTATTCTAGATTAGGTTTTTTATTTTGGGGTGTTTTTTTTATGGGTATTAGAATAGGAATAATTTTTATTATTTTTGATAATGTTTGTTATTTTGTGTGGGTTTTTATTTTCAGATTAGGGCTTGGGCATTTTGTAAACAAGATTAATGCCCTTTAAGGCCAATGCCCATTCAAATGCCCTTTCCAGGGCAATGGGGTAGATTAGATTTTACTTTATTTTTATTTTGTGGGTTTGGGGGGTGGGGTTGTATACTGTTAGGTGGTGTTTTGTTTTCTTTTGTAGCAAAAGAGCTGTTAACTTTGGGGCAATGCCCTACAAAAGGCTCTTTTAAGGGCCCTTGGTAGTTTATTCTAGATTAGGCTTTTTTATTTTGGGGTGTTTTTTTTTTTTTAAAGGGTATTAGAATAGGAATATTTTTTTAATTATTTTGGATAATTTTGTTTGTTATTTTTTATAATGGTGTGTTTTTTTTTATTTTTTTGTAATTTTAGGTGTTAGAGTAAGGTAACTTAAGGTAACAGGTTTTATTTCACAGGTAAGTTTGTATTTATTTTAACTAGGTAGATTAGTTAGTAAATAGTTATTAACTATTTACTAACTACCTAGTTAAAATAAATACAAAATAAAAATAAAACCTAAGCTAGTTACAATATAACTATTAGTTATATTGTAGCTAGCATAGGTTTTATTTCACAGGTATGTATTTATTTAATAACAGCACTTGGATTGTGTGCGGTATGGAGCATAAAAACACCATATCGCACGCACAAGCCGGCTGTTTGAAAACTTGTAATGGCTGCACTATAGAGGGTTAAATAACGCAACTTTTGTTGCGTTCATTAATTTCCCTATAGCGCACATAACTCGTAATCTAGCTAATTGTTATTAAATCCTTGTGAATCGGAGATATACTGTCTTTTTGTCTTTTCACAGCTGTAATATTTACAATGCTTTTTCCCCCCTGTGATTGTAGTTCTCTTCAGAATCATTCTCTTATTTTAACCCTTTACAGTTGATGGATTCCTTTGTCAGTGAATAAGTATGTAAGTTTCACTTTACCTTCCTGGACAATCTTGACCCTATCAAAATATAGCAAGCATTTTGTTCCACTGTTGGCTCTGTAGCAGTAGCACTAGCTACTACTTTAACTTTACTTATAGGGACATGTTACCTAATTTCTGAATCACTTGGAAGTGATGCAGCATATATGTTAAAAGCTGACTAGAAAGTATCACACAAACATTTCTTTGCAAAAAAGGAAAATATGTGTACCTCAAAATATATTCAGTTACCCCATCTTTTTAAAACAACAATCAATCAGGATTCTTGTCCAGAGACTTGCAAAGGACCGTGTATTAGGCATGTCCATGTCCAGGCAAAGTCACTTAATTTCCCTTCTCAGTTTAAAGGGACATTAGACATAAATAAATGTTAGCTAGAATGATGCAGTTAAAGAAAAGATTAGTCTGATAATACCATGTAGCTGTAGTTTTTAAAGTTTCATTAACTGTTTAAATATTGACAAAATAAGTGTAAAGTTTTAGTGTCTATAAAACAATGGGAGCTGCCATGTTGTAACTTAGGTTACCTTCTCTGCTGTGACCAATTAGGAGCAGTTCGACATAGGTAACTAGAGTGAATATAACATTGTTCTGCACTTCCATTTCTAACAGTTACTGAAAAGCTCACAATTTTAGAATAGAATTACAGAAAAGGGGGGTAAAAAATAAAATAAAGTATATTGCAGAGGTTTTTTAAATATACGATTTATCATTTTATTTTACCATCTCAAAGTGTTTAATATTCCTTTAAGGAAGGTGAAAATCCCACAAGATCAAATAAAAGTAAATTGATTATGCTGATTGGCTTTTATTTGTTTCTACTATGCAGATAACAATAAAAAGAGTAGTTGAAGGATAACTGCTCACAGAGAACATACTTTTGTGAGCTGAAGAAATGTTGAAGTAAAAAAAAATTTTCACACAGAAATATTCATGTGGTATTTTTTACTCAGCTTTTTACAGATATGCTGCATCAGTTTTGTTAAGCATAGGGGTAACATGTCTCTTTAAATTTAAGCTACTGTTCATCTGCTTCCCAAAGGTGTTACCCATAGGAATAAGGGGTTAATGAATTTCCATTAATGAATAATGTCGTCCACATTTCTCAGAATTGAATGCTCCAGGAACTAATCTTGGACAAAACCTTTTTTTTATTTTTATGACAAATGTATCCAAAAACCATCTTTTGTCTGTGCAAATCTCTAATACTTAACCCTTTCTATGTGGCCAGCACCCCTGTGCCAAAATGCAGTTTTTATTAATTGACTCAGCTGTACTGCTTAAACCAGGTGTCAACTCACGTGTGCCGACTGTGGCCCTATAAATCCTATTTAACGGCACTTGGGGTGGGCACTGAGGGCTGACATGGCCTTTGGTTACACCCCACACTTGTGTCATTGTGGGGGGACAGCCATGACCAGTATTACCCTACTCTTTATTCCTTCTCCACTTCACTACATTGTAGAAAGGCTGTTTCTTAAATGCTTGTTTTTTTCTTTAATAACACAAGTTGTTAAGGAGATTCAGAAATATTTATCTTCAAAATGGTATTTTTTGTTTTCATTTGTGCCTGTGTTCTATAATTTCTTTAGCATTTAGAGCGGAACTGTGGAACTGATAATCCCTGGTGTAAATAGAAAGAAAAAAAAAGGTTTGGTACATTTCAGTATCGGATTTTATTTTTACTTTGACTGGATAATTTCACAATTTTTGCTATATATTAAAAAAGTGACATGCAGGTGTAACAAAGTCACATATCAGAAACATTCTCACGCGTTTCACATCTGATTATCAAAAATTAACTGGGCTGTGTCCTATTCAGTTGGGCATAATACTAAACAATGATTCAATACTAGTTTTTAGAACTTCCTGTTTTATTTTGGGGTTAGTGGCTTGAGGACAGAGAGCAATAAATAGAAAAGCAAATTTAAAGGAATAGTCTAGCCAAAATTACATTTTCATGATTCAGATAGAGCAAATCTAATTTACTCCTATTATCAATTTTTCTTCGTTCTATTGGTATCTTTATTTGAATGTAAGCTTAGCAGCCGTCCCATTTTTGGTTCAGCACCTGGGTAGCGCTTGCTGATTTGTGGCTACATTTAGACACCAATCAGAAAGTGCTATCCAATTTTCTGAACCAAAAATGGACCGGCTCCTATGCTTATATTCTTGCTTTTTCAAATAAAGATTACAAAGAGAATGAAGAAAAATTGACAAAAGAGTAAATTAGAAAGCTGCTTAAATTGCCTGCTCTGTCTGAATCGTGAAAGTTTCATTTTGATTAGACTATTCCTTTAATAATAGAAGTACAATTTTATTTTAAATTGTATCCTCTATTTGAATCATAATAAAAAATGTGTTTCATGTCCATTTAACTTGTGCAGGTTTTTTTAAAAAACAAATTCAGCTGTAATCTAAAAAAATATGTTGTGTAACAAATCACTGCAGCATTTTGCCATCTGCTTGTAGTCTAATATTTCACTTATTTAAACATGTGGAAATCTTCTTAATATGGATTAAAATTTCAACCATAATTTTTATTTTAGCTCTTCTAGACTTTAGTTTTGCAAGAAATAGGTTGAATTAGCTGAAAAAATAGAAACTAGATCAGTATAATTATGGTCCCTACACATTCAAGAATATTTTTTCTTCTGCAGTCTGTTATCGTGATGGGCAAGAGAACACGTAGGTTTGTGCTAACAGGATAAATGAGCTTAATAAAAACACTGTTATTTCTACAGACTAAAGGAAAGCAGGTGAAAAAACAGTCATTAATTCCTTTTTTTTTTACAAGATATATTTTTTAAAACCTATGGGCATACTTTTTTTTTCTTTCTTTCCATCCCTAACAAAGCTGATGAGAATTATGTGCTGTTATTAAACTTGCAAGGCAACTGGTATCCACAGAAACAAGTCATCTCAACAGGTTCACAATTCAAGGAAAGCCCGCAGCGCACCATTAAACAGAATAAATGCAGTGCGATTAAGTTACTCCATTTAAATGACTTTCATAAACCTTTTTGCTACTGATGTCAGAATAAAAACCAATTTAATACACATGGCATGTGGATTGATGGGGCTAAGTGTCACTTTGAATGGTAAAATCTTTAGCAGTGATATGAAGTCAGCATGGGCCCCTCTTTGGTGTGCTCGATGGCTAAGATATTGTTCTGAAATTGGAAAACAGGGACACAGAGCGTAAAAAAAGGAATGAATTCATGTAGTATTCCAGGGGACATGCTTACAGAATATAGAACACTAGAGATATAGCAAAAAGCTGACAAGTGCTTGCAGAACCAAAAAAAAAGAAATGATAACGCCAGACAAAAGGGAACAGATGAGGGGGAAAAAGCAAAACAATCAAGGATAAAAATGGGCAAAATGCCCAGGAATATGTTTTTTATTTCATTCTTTTATATCCGGCTTTCTTCATCCTATCCTCCTTGTGCGTGTGCTTGATATGCTGGGTCTTTTATTGGAATTATAGGGGTATTATTCTGTGCTTCTAAACTACACAGATAACAGACAAACTGATACAGACAAAATATTAACTTTATACTAAGTGGATCCACTTTTGTGTCCTTGAAATTCAACGACATGACATTCTTAAATTGTCTAGTGCAGTATCAATAGCAAGAAGGCCATGTTTACTAAGCAGTGCTTCCACCATAAGGGAAAATAAAATACCACTCATTGTAGAGCAATAAAATAAATATATTTATACATAATTATTAGCTGTTTAGCCAAAGTATTTATCAACCCTAGAAGAAAAAAATATCTTTTAACTTCCATGCAATTCTGCTTAAGGAAACCCCGTTTTTCTTTCCTGATTTATATAAAGAATACAATAAAAAATAAAATTAAAATAAAACAGTTTACTGTTATTGTCAAATTAACTTTGTTTTTTGGTTTCCTTTGTTGAAAAGCATGCCTTTGTAGGAAGGCTCAGAAGTGTGCACATGTTTGGAGCACTATATATTGCAGCAGATTTGCAATAGTATTGTTAATGTTATATATTGTGCAAACATCGCTGGCATCTAGTGCTCAAAAATGTATAACTGCTTTGTGTGCACAGTATCTATATATATATATATATATACATATATATATTGTATATATATATACAAGTCCAAATCAAGGTGCACTCCTTATAACCAAATGAACACTGCCGGGGGTGCTGCTGCGTGCAAAAATATGTAAATGTCCTTTAATCTTCTGTAGAAGAAAAAACGCTGCACTCACCGGTCTTGAGAATGATATATTTTATTCATAATCTCAGCAATTCATCATCACATGAAAACCCCAAACGTTTCGGTACCCAGCTGGTACCTTTTTCAATGGGTAATGTCGAAATGTGCAAATGTTCCTTCATTCACCTAATGCAGCATGGGTAACTCAAAGCTGTCTAGGAAAACACCGGAAGTGGCAACCCTTTTTTATTGCCTGGCTTTTTAATGTGAAAGAAGCAATGTCTTTTTTTATAGCACATCACAATTCACCACAGACAATGTGCATTATTTTTTTATACTGTTTAGAATGGTAAGAGCAAAAAAATCCTATATACAGTATATGTACAGTATATTTTTTTTAAGTAATGTTAAAGAGACATTAAATACTAAGTACATTTTATAAGTATTGAGGATGTTTCCCACCACCCTATAGTCATGGGTGCCACCATGTTAAAATTTGCCTTTCATTGCATCCCTGTGCTGACATGTTTGCACATCTCTCCTTCAGATAACTGCAGTGTAACCTAAGTTCCAAAATGGCGGCACCTATTATTAGAGGGAGGGGCATGAAATGTATTTAATGTTTAATATCCTTTTAAAGGACCATTAAATATCATTGCAATTAACAAATGAATAATGAGAAGACAACGCAATAACCGTGCACACTCCTCCAAAAATAAGCAGCTGTCATTATGCAACTGTGTGTTTCCTTTAGCTCATTTACAGAGAGAAGCTTCTGTCGGACCTGAACAACTTCTCAGTGTATGAGGTGTGATGAATATTTGAAGTTATTACCTTACCCTTTCCCAGCAAATCTAGACCTTTTGTCAAATAAATAATGATTTTGTCTTAAAATAAAAACAAGAAAAAAGCCTTAGACATAACATTAATTTAACACATTCTTTCTACAGACAGAGTCACTAGTGGCCAACACACAAAATAACTGGTGCTATATTTAAAAAGATATCTAGTCAGGGAGCCATGAGATTGTAGGTACTTCATGCTCATATATATATATACACTATCTCACAAAAGTGAGTACAGCCCTCACATTTTTGTAAATATTTTATTAGATATTTTCATGTGACAACACTGAAGAAATGAAACTTTGCTACAATGTAAAGTAGTGAGTGTACAGCCTGTATAACAGTGTAAATTTGCTGACCCCTCAAAATATCTAAACACACAGCCATTAATGTCTAAACCGTTGGCAACAAAAAAAGTGTCAATATTTTGTGTGGCCACCATTATTTTCCAGCACTGCCTTAGCCCTCTTGGGCATGGAGTTCACTAGAGCTTCACAGGTGCCACTAAAGTCCTCTTCCACTCCTCCATGACGACATCACAGAGCTGGTGGATGTTAGAGACCTTTCTCTCCCACACCTTCCGTTTTGAGGATGCCCCAAAGATGCTCAATAGGGTTTAGGTCTGGAGACATGCTTGGCCCAGTCCATCACCTTTATCCTAAGCTTCTTTAGCAAGGAAGGGGTCATCTTGGAGGTGTGTTTGGGGTCGTTATCATGTTGGAATACTGCCCTGCGGCCCCCAGTCTCCGACGGGAGGGGAATCATGCTCTGCTTCAGTATGTCACAGTACATGTTGGCATTCATGGTTCCCTCAATAAACTGTAGCTCCCCAGTGCCGACAGCACTCATGCAGGCCCAGACCATGACACTCCCACCACCATGCTTGACTGTAGGCAAGACACACTTGTCTTTGTACTCCTCACCTGGTTGCCGCCACACACGCTTGACACCATCTGAAACCCCAAATAAGTTTATCTTGGTCTCATCGGACCACAGGACATTGTTCCAGTAATCCATGTCCTTAGTCTGCTTGTCTTCAGCAAACTGTTTGCAGGCTTTCTTGTGCATCATCTTTAGAAGAGGCTTCTTTAGGAGACAGCCATGCAGACCAATTTAATGCAGTGTGCAGCGTATGGTCTGAGCACCGACAGGCTGACCCCCCACCCTTTCAACCTCTGCAGCAATGCTGGCAGCACTCATACGTCTATTTCCCAAAGACAAACCTCTGGATATGACGCTGAGCACGTTGTACTCAACTTCTTTGGTCGACCATGGTGAGGCCTGTTCTGAGTGGAACCCTGTCCCCTGTGAAGCCGCTGTATGGTCTTGTCCACCGAGCTGAAGATCATTTTCAGGGTCTTGGCAATCTTCTTATAGCCTTAGGCCTCTTTATGTAGAGCAACAATTCTTTTTTCAGTTCCCAGAGTTCTTCGCCATGAGGTGCCATGTTGAACTTTCAGTTACCAGTATGAGAGAGTGTAAGAGTGATAACACCAAATTTAACACACCTGCTCCTCATTCACACCTGAGACCTAATGAGTCACATGACACCAGGGAGGGAAAATGGCTAATTGGGCCGAATTTGGACATTTTCCACTTAGAGGTGTACTCACTTTTGTTGCCAACGGTTTAGACATTAATGGCTGTGTGTTGTTATTTTGAGGGGACAGCAAATTTACACTGTTATACAGGCTGTACACTCACTACTTTACATTGTAGCAAAGTGTCATTTCTTCAGTGTTGTCACATGAAAAGATATAATAAAATATTTACAAAAATGTGAGGGGTGTACTCACTTTTGTGAGATACTGTATATATATATATCTCACTGCATTTTTCTGTATAAACACCCTTACCTGGATTTTAAGAAAGTGTGTATTGCTGGTTACTCCACATTTTTGGTGGATCCTAAAACTGAAATACATTTTTAAACCTCTGATATTAGTACTGGGATATCTTGCATCGTGTAAGAGTGCAGTAAAACAATATCTATTTTTTTTTTTTTTTTTTTTTAAAGTCTGTGAGTATCCTTTGGTACATTTAGTTATAGATTACAAGTGACAAGCAATCAGTAGCGCAGGGGTGCGTTATCTTGCTCTGGTCCTCATGCTAAGTATAACGCAAATCTAGTATTTAACCAGAGCATCTAAATGCTCCAGGAACTTTTTTGTAACAAGCTCAATACTTAATGGTTAGTTATTTAATGGTAAGCACAATCCAAAATACCCCAGTAAAATGTAGAACTTTTTAAAACCTGAAGTAAACCTTTCATATTATTAGTTTAGCACAAACTGAATGAAGAACTCCATTACTACACACTATCAGCATAGCGCACCATCGGCTTAACTCTCAAGCAATATATCTGACCTCCATTTTACCGCCCTGCCCCTTATAGAAGCCTATTGTGTGAGGGTTTTAGCACACCCCACACTGTCAAACATGCAGAAGTTAGTGCACCCTAGACAGTGTTTCTCAAAACCGGCCCATAAGTACCCCAAACAGGGCCAGGTTTTCATTATAGCTGAACTAGCGCACAGGTGAAAAAATCAGCTGATGGGTGACAACAGGTTAGTAACCATGGTACTGGTCAGCTGATTATTTCAGAAAGGAACATCGTCCAACGGTTAATGCGTGACAGATCAGGATGGAGAAAAGTTCAGTTTAAAACATTCATTTATTGAAGCAAAAAGATGAATGCTGTTAAGGCATGAAATGCGTCAGCTGTGAAACCTGCGTGCTGTGCCCTTTATGGATTTTATCTTTTTGCTACAATAAATTAATGTTTTAAACTAAACTTTTCTCCATCCTGATCTGTCACGCATTTACCATTGGACGCTGTTCCTTTCTGTACTTGGTCTATTGTTTGTGGGCATGTGGGAGAGCCCTTGCAGCGTAACGGACAGCCTACATCGGGCTAGACGAAGCCGGCTGGTAAGACAAACAGATGCTGTGGTTCCGGAGCGTAACTAGAAACCACAGGGCCCAGGTGCAAGAATCTAAGGTGCTTTCTGAAACTTTACAAGGTGGACTGGAGTGTCTTTGGCGGTTACTGAATACTACTGTAACCGAGAAAGCAACAAAGTATCTTAAGGACTATTGGATACAACTAACTGTTACTATTTGTTCTGTCAGCTGAATTATTTCACCTGTGCCTTGAGTTCAGCTATAATGAAAACCTGGCCTGTTGGGGGTTCTTGAGTATAGCGCTTGAGAAAACATTGCCCTAGACTATCGCTCAAGCAATAAAAAAAACTTTGGAACTGTAATAGATGGGCAAAAAATAGAAGCCAGTATTGATTGATGATAAGAGCACTAATATTTTGTCATTACTCTTGTAATCTAAGCCTTAATTATTGTTCTATGACTAATTATGAAGTTCTGTATAGCAATACATAGTTGATCATAAGATCTGTTTGAGATCAATATTAACAGTTCTGAAGTGTTCTTGGGGCGTAAGGAACCTTTTAACTAGTTTTTAGCATTCCCCACTCAAATAGATGTCCAGCCATCAAATTTTTTCTCTTTTTTTATATGCCCTATTCACTCATGATGCACAGATTTATTGAAATCTCCCCCCGGATTTTTTAGTTGGAAAACCCCACCTGAGCTTGTCAATGATTTTAAGCCATTATGCATAGGGTACTTTACAAATAACCTAGAGAGGAACTCCACTGAGGGTTTCAAACTGTCTTAAAGTGACCCAACATTGTTTTCAAGATTTAGATAGAACATGCAATTCTAAACAAATTCCAATTTACTTCCATTATCTAAATTGCTTTGTTCTTTTGCTATTCTTTGTTAAAAGCATGCCTAGGTAAGTTCAGGAGCAGCAAGCAACTACCGGGAGCTAGCTCTGATTGGTGGCCGTACATATTTGTCCCTTGTCATAGGTTCATTCAATGATTTCAGGCTAGCGATAGTATTCAGCTGCAGTGCATTGCTGTTCCTTCAACAAAGGATAGAAAAAAATTGAAGCAAATTTGATAGAAGTAAACTGGACAGTTGTTAAAAATTGTATGCTTTATAGGAATCATTAAATTAAATATCAAATTAGTGGGTGGCAGCTAACCCCTCTTTGCTATGTTCATAAACATCTAATTTGCCCGTATGTTTAAAATAACTATAATTTCTGCTGCTGCAGCTAACATGAAGTATAATACAAAACTATCTTACTCCCTTTAAAAAAATCTGTTTTTTTCTGATTACAGCAATTCACTGAAGGTACTGTATGTTTTTTACCACCATGTTCTTTTTAACAATCTTTTATAAAAGTTGTATGTTTGACTGTAATATTTACTCCACATCTAGTGAATAGTCGCTGTTACGTGTATCTTTTTTTTCACCAACCATATCTGAATTTGGAAATAAGTTGTTTGATACACAGCAGCACCCTTCACAATAAAGTATGGAAAACAATTATTTATATATATATATATACTGTATATATTTTGGGAGTTGTATAACAGTTAGTGTCATTAGATATTAGAGTGACTATATAAACATGAATTATACAATTATACATAGCTATTATGGCTAATCATCTTGGGATTCTTATTATAATTGCATCAGCTATTTTAATGAAAATAAAATTAATTCAGCAATACGCATAGTGCAACCTATGCATCTTAACCCTCCCCAAGGAGTTTCCTTGCAACCCAGATATATTTTTTTTCTCTTATAGGCAAACACCTATATCAATATACCCCCAGTGATAACACTCTGGGTAAAATAGCTTTGCTTTAAACTAAAATATAGATTCAAAACAGCACTTGGAAACAGTAAATTAGATAACAGCATATAAAAATGGAAATTAGTTAATGCTCCTCTGATCCCACAGTCATATTACGAAGAAAACATCCAGTCTGAGTTGACTGACTTTGCTTAATACAATTCATTAAACCTTCTAGAAACTAGTTTCAAAGTCTTCTAATTTCATATGAGAAAAATCTATCTTCCACTTTTTGATTATTGAAAAATGTAATCCTCCATATTTTGAGAAAAGAAAAGGTGATATACAGACAGACAGGGAAGATTATAGATCAATAAATAGACAGACCAGACAGGAAGATATATAGATCAATAAATAGACAGACGGAAGATATATAGATCAATAAATAGATAGACAGGCAGACAGGAAGATACATGATATATAAGATAGATAGATAGATAGATAGATAGATAGATAGATAGATAGATAGATGATAGATTTATAGAGAGATAGATAGATACATAGATAACATAAGGAAGAAGGTAAATCCCCACCAGGGGAATGAAGGAGGAGACCCGGAGACAGCAAACTTGGTATCAATATCTTTTATTCTGCCAAATGGCAAATGACAGGGTGTAGGTTACAGATAGACACCTGACGCGTTTCGCGCATGCGTACATGCGCTTCATCAGATAGACAGACAGATACATAGACAGATAGATAGATAGATAGATAGATAGATACATAGATAGATACATAGATAGATAGATACATAGATAGATAGATAGATAGATAGATAGATGAAAGATAGATAGATAGATAGATAGATGATAGATAGACAAACAGAGACAGATAGATAGATGATAGATAGATAGATAGATAGATAGATAGATAGATAGACAGATGATAGATAGATAGATAGATAGATAATGTAGATATATAGATAGATGCAGCTGGTGACTGTGACATCTTTAAGCATGACGTTTGTCTTGCTAGTTTGAAGATTTGTATTAAATCGTATTACTCATTGATATGCTCTGTCCTTTCCTTTCAAAAAATTGCTGATGTGTTCAGAGTTCTCCCTCTTAATTAAAATAAATTCTGAGTGTCTGGATGTAGTCAGCATCTTCTTTACCAGCAGAAAATTATAATCAATATCTAAAGATTAGACAACAGTCCCCTCACCCAACAACATAGGGGAACTTAATAAATGCTCAATACCCACAGGTCAGCCAATAACAGACATTGGATAAATGAGGGTCACTGGCCTGCAGGTGCTCAAACCTGAAAAACAAAATGTCAGTGCCTATGTCAACAATGACATTTTTTTTTTATAATAATTGAATTGTGCCAAATAAAAACACTGTATCAATTAAATGTATAAGCACAAATAAAACACTGTATCAATTAAATGTATAAGCACAAATAAAACATACAAGATAG
Organism: Bombina bombina; assembly: GCF_027579735.1. Classification (NCBI taxonomy): domain Eukaryota; kingdom Metazoa; phylum Chordata; class Amphibia; order Anura; family Bombinatoridae; genus Bombina; species Bombina bombina. The sequence continues at coordinate 257,893,791 of NC_069506.1, forward strand.
TTGTAACATGCAGAGAGAGGAACCAGCAGAAGGAGAGGATGAGTGGTCTGCTCAGCTGCGCTGCCGGGAGAGTATTTGTTTTTTCTTCTCTATGGATTTGGTTATCAGGGATTGACTGCCATTATCTGTCTTAAACTGTGCTGTTTTGTGGAAATGGGGAATAAATATCAAGGCAGTTATAAAGCCCAGCTGTGTTTAAATATGAAAAATTGTTATTGTTTTGATAAAAAAAATAAGATCTGATTATTTAAAACATTTGTTTTGCAATATAGTACTTATTTGTTATTTAAAAGAACACTAAATTCAAAATTAAACTAGCATGATTTAGATGCAGGGCCTATCTATCAAGCTCCGAATGGAGCTTGATGCCCCGTGTTTCTGGCGAGCCTGCAAGCTCGCTGAAACAGCAGTTTTGAAGCAGCGGTCACAAAGACCGCTGCTCCATAACCCTAAGCAGGCAGACAGGAATCGCCACAATTCTCAACCCGCCGAACAAGTACGATCGGGTTGATTGACACCCCTGCTGGCGGCCGATTGGCCGTGAGTCTGCAGGGGGCAGGTGTTGCACCAGCAGCTCTTGTGAGCTGCTGGTGCAATGTTAAATGCGGAGAGCGTATTGCTCTCCGCATTTAGCGAGGTCTTGTGGACCTGATCCGCACTGTCGGATCAGGTCCGCAAGACTTTACTAAATAGGGGCCAGTGCATGTAATTTAAAACAACTTATTAATTTACTCCTATTATACATTTGTTCTCAGTCTTTTTATGTGTTTTATATGCCCATGCATACAGAAAGAGAAGTGCTCTCTCAGTTGTATGGAGAGTTTACCACCTGAGAGCAGCCTCTTTTAGCCCATTTGTACTGATCACAGATAAATAACTGTCCTGTAGTATAACAGCCTGATCCCACCTAACAAGGTTAGTGCCGCCCTGAAATGCCAGACAATCCTCCTCTGAACAAGGAACCTAGTAACCCCAGACAATCCTCCTCTTAACAAGGAACCTAGTAACCCCAGACAATCCCTCCTCTTAACAAGGAACCTAGTAACCCCCAGACAATCCTCCTCTTACAAGGAACCTAGTAACCCCCAGACAATCCTCCTCTTAACAAGGAACCTAGTAACCCCAGACAATCCTCCTCTTAACAAGGAAACCTAGTAACCCCAGACAATCCTCCTCTTAACAAGGAACCTAGTAACCCCAGACATCCTCCTCTTACAAGGGAACCTAGTAACCCCAGACAATCCTCCTCTAACAAGGAACCTAGTAACCCCAGACAATCGATTCTGCCTTCTCTTGTGCTCCTGAGATAACGCTTCTCTTTCTGTGTGTCTTTTTATATGTACAATTTCTGAGTCACAAGCTCCTACTGAGCATGTGCAAGATTTCACATTGTATACTATGAGTCTGATGGGTGTCACATGATCACCCTCACCATAGTGATCACCTAGCTATTCAGACAAAATGTACATATATATACATGTATATATATATAAAGGTGTTCAAACTAAAAACTGACAAAATATAAAAGAGTTAAGAGGCAGAAGGCCTCCCCTGGATAGGGACTCTTTATATTATATTAGTCAGTTTTAGTTTGAACACCTGAAATTGCTAATTTGCTGTATTGTGAAATTGCTGGCTTGTGGATTCCTAAGATTGTATTGGGAGAAATACCATCAACGCTGTGCATATACCTCATAGTTTTGAGGTTAGATGTGAGTTTAATTGTCTGTTTTTATGTTAGCTTCAATAAACGGTATAACACTATTAGCCATTCTGGCTTGTGTTTGTTTTCTCTCCCCCTCTGTGGATCCTACGGCCTGGATACGGAGGGGAGGTCCTTGAAGGGAGACTGGAAGTTTCTGGTATCACAAGCAGTGGAACCTGAGGATCTCGTTACCAACTGACAACTTGATCCATACTCTGGGAGGGTCCTATGAACGATACTATCTACTTATCTAATACTGATTGAAGGTACGGAAAGTAAGTGTACATCTGATTGGGAGTGGAACACTTTTTTCTGGCATATTTCACCTACTTGGATTGAGGACTTTACATCTAGCACAGTGGTTTCTTATATATGGACATTGATAGGAATTGTGTTTATTTATTTATTCATTTGCTTATAGATATGCTATTGTATATGTAATTTTATATGTCATTTCATATGATCTCATGCAAAGTTTATATGTGCATGGTGTATATGAATTTGATTGTATTACGAACAATATGTTTTTCATATTATTGCACTTTAGTATCTGATTTTGTTGCTTTGAAGTAATAATAGTTTTTAATAACCAACTAATACTGGCAATCACTAATCTCTAATGCTATACACTTTATATATCTACGCACCATCCTATATCTTTCTACAGTTTTATTTCTAAGATGAGTCAGAGGGACTTATCTGTGTTTGTTGGAACTGGCTGCTTTAGTTTCATAAATATCTACACAATATATTGTAAATACCAATTTAGGTAGTAGTTTAGCTTCCCTTGTTGGGAGCGCTTTGGGCTTATCTGTGGATTTGTTGTCCCCCGATATTCTAGACCTTCAGCTGAGACAGAACAAAAGCTAGAATAACTTCTATGGCTGTTCTTTTTCAGTGCCACTCAAAGTGCATTCTCTTAGAACTTGTTGATGCCTTTTCACAGAGGAAAATACTCCTGTAGCATATCAGTCTGACCTCTACCCAATGACAGTCCAGCGTCAAAATACCAGCAATTCTTCTATGAACAAGAGAAACAACACTCCAGACATACGTTTGGCCTTCTGTGGGCCTCGTCAGTTGCATCTCTCTAGGACAAAAACAATATATTACGCACATCCCACTACACCTCCTTCACACAACAACCATATCAATTTTGCTTTCTCCTTATCCACACAACTTCCACACAAACCATACATCATCATATTAAAGGGACACTGAACCCAAATTTTTCTTTCATGATTCAGATAGAGCATGCAAATTTAAGGAACTTTCTAATTTACTCATATTATCATTTTTTTTCGTTCTCTTGCTTTCTTTATTTGAAAAAGGCAGCATCTAAGCTATTTTTTTGGTTCAGGACCATGGAAAGCACTTGTTTATTGGTGTGTGAATTTATCCACCAATCACCAAGAACAACACAGTGTGTTCATCAAAAATGGGCTGGCATCTAAACTTACATTCTTCCATTTCAAATAAAGATACCAAGAAAATGAAGAAAATGTGATAATAGGAGTAAATTAGAAAGTTGCTTAAAATTGAAGGCTCTATCTGAATCACAAAAGAAAAAATGTGGGTTCAGTGTCCCTTTAAAAGTAAAAAACTGCACTCCAGTCAGACCCTTAATCATCCTACTCAAACTTCTCCAAACATCCCTAGCATACTCGCAATTCCAAAACAAATGAATAACACTCTCACTTTGACAACAACCATCTCTAGGACACACTTCTGAAGCCACTAAAAGACACATTCTCTGAAAATCCATTGTCGGCAAACACTTATGCATACTCATCCAACTAATATCTTTCTGCCTATTCATCAAATGCTTGCTACACACATTTTTCCACACCAACACACATTCCTTCTCATTCAAACCCCTAATCAACTCAAGACCTTCCTTCTTCTCCAACATTTTCAACAACATTCTATTTTCACATCACATCTCCCTATTAACATTATACAAACCATTTTTTTTTAATCCAACATTCCACACTTACATAAAACCACAAGCATACTTTACCATACAGCCAGCTATGATATCCTTACCACTCAGAACCACACACCTACTAACATATTTCACAGCCAAGAATCTCTCCACATTTGGAAAACCCTTACCACCAACATTCTTACGGTTAACAACATATTTTTTCATATGCTCCATACCAGAACTCCAGAAAAAATAAAACAAAACTCTCAAAATTATCCTAAAAATCCTCTTAGGAGGAGGAAAAACTAACATATTCAACCAAAGTTTTTACTCTCCTCAAATCAATCTGAGTCTCACATCATCCATATACCCAATCACTTTCAAACACCTTCCATTACTGCCAGGAACATTCACACCTCTAACTAATTTATCATTCCTCAAACTAGTTAACAATGGCTCAATGACACATACAAATAGCACAGAAGATAAAGGATAACCTTGACACACTCCGGATTTAACACAAAACTCCTCAGTAAAACCATTAACCTGAACCTGACACAAAATATCACAATACAAACATTTAAACCATTCAATAATCTTAACAGAAAAACCTAAACGTTCTAAAACATGAAACATAAAATCATGCACTACCCTATCATACGTTTTTTCAAAATCCACAATAGCAACAGCAACAGACCTCATCCTCTCCCTCACATACCACAGTACATCACGTAGTACCAACAAACTTTCAGAAATCAGACACCCAAGAACAGCACACACTTGCTATTCACCCACAACCTTACAAATCACTCCAAATGTTATATTTCCCAACACCTTTGCAATAATCTTATAGTCAACATTCAAAAATGTAATTGGCCTTAAATTCCTCAAATCTCTCTTGTCACCCTTTTTAAATAACAAAACAATCAAGCCTTTCCTCATGGAAACAGACAAAACATTCATTCTCAAAACAAAAACTTACAAACATCCAACATATCCACCCCAATCAAATTTCACAAACAAGTAGGGCTGTTTCTTTGGGCATGCAGACTGGGCAGTGTCCCGGGGCACATTAGGGAGCAGTGGGGAGCAAAAATATTATTTTTTTTTTAAATGTGTTAAAGTGGCAGTGCTTGCTTGATAAACTACTGATATTGTAAAGGTTAAAATACACAGATCACAAGCATATACATTGTATATATAAATATATTTGAAAGGAAACTGTTATATTAAGTAGCTGCATTGGATGTCAATCACACTAATGGAGCAACAAGATCACAAAGGAGGCGTGTTAAAACCGGATAACTACTTAGAACTAAAAATTAAAGTAAAAAGGAGAGGAATCACCCTGAGGAAAGCAATCTCCTATCACACTGATCTGTGTCACTAAAGAGGTGATGTTTTATGCATATGACAAATTATTCATGGTCTTTACATAATGATATGTACATATTTTTTCGTTTTACTGAGCTAATTAAAAAAGGTGCTTTATAAAAATTGGGTTTCCACATACTAAGGAACAGGTTTTCTGTTAAGGACTGTTGAATAAAAAAAATATCTTTTTGACATGCCTTTTTTTTGTATTTATTTACAATTGCTTAATAGTGATGGGTGTGTGTATGTGTCATTTACTCCATAATGACAATGGTAAGTTTGCACAAACTCATATGTGAGTGCTTGTGTCTGCTATTACTGCCTGAGTGTGTGTATGCCTATCTATCCCTGTCTGTGTGTGTGTGTATCTGCCTATTACTGCCTGAGTGTGTGTGTGTGTGTGCCTATTTATCCCTGTCTGTGTGTACATGTCTCTGTCTATTGCTGCCTGTGTGTGCATGTCTCTGTCTATTACTGCCTGTGTGTGTGTGTATGCCTATCTATCCCTGCCTGTGTGTGCATGTCTCTGTCTATTACTGCCTGTGTGTGCATATCTCTGTCTATTACTGCCTGTGTGTGCATGTCTTTGTCTATTACTGTCTGTGTGTGCATGTCTTTGTCTATTACTGCCTGTGAATGCATGTCTTTGTCTATTACTTCCTGTGAGTGCATGTCTCTGTCTGTTACTGCCTGTGTGTGCATGTCTCTGATCTGTCTATTAATGCCCGTTTGTGCATGTCTGTCTATTACTGCCTGTGTGTGAATGTCTGTCTATTACTGCCTGTGTGTGAATGTCTATGTCTAATACTGACTGTGAGTGCATGTCTCTGTCTATTGCTGTCTGTGAGTGCATGTATCTGTCTATTTACTAACTGCCTGTGAGTGCATGTCTCTGTCTATTACTGTCTGTGAGTGCATGCCTCTGTCTATTACTGTCTGTGAATGCATGTCTCTGTCTATTAATGGCTGTTTGTGCATGTCTGTCTATTACTGCCTGTGTGTGAATGTCTCTGTCTATTACTGACTGTGAGTGCATGTCTCTGTCTATTGCTGTCTGTGAGTGCATGTATCTGTCTATTACTTACTGCCTGTGAGTGCATGCCTCTGTCTATTACTGTCTGTGAGTGTATGCCTCTGTCTATTACTGTCTGTGAATGCATGTCTCTGTCTATTACTGTCTGTGAATGCATGTCTCTGTCTATTACTGTCTGTGAGCGCATGTCGCTGTCTTTTGCTGTCTGTGAGTGCATGTATCTGTCTATTACTTACTGCCTGTGAGTGCATGTCTCTGTTTTACTGTCTGTGAGTGCATGCCTCTGTCTATTACTGCCTGTGAGTGCATGTCTCTGTCTATTACTGTCTGTGAATGCATGTCTCTGTCTATTACTGTCTGTGAATGCATGTCTCTGTCTATTACTGTCTGTGAGCCCATGTCGCTGTCTATTACTGTCTGTGAGTGCATGCCTCCGTCTATTACTGTCTGTAAGTGCATATCTCTGTCTATTACTGTCTGTGTTTGCGTATTTCTGTCTATTACTGCCTGTGAGTGCATGTCTCTGTCTATTACTGCCTGTGAGTGCAGGTCTCTGTCTGTTACTGCCTGTGTGTGCACGTCTCTGTCTATTACTGCCTGTGTGTGAATGTATTTGTCTATTACTGTCTGTAAGTGCATGTCTCAGTCTATTATTGTCTGTGAGTGCATATCTCTGTCTATTACTGTCTGTGTGTGCATGTCTCTGTCTATTACTGCCTGTGTGTATAGTATATTTGAAAAATAAACAGCTACTACAGTTCTTTATTAAATTATTTCTGTGCAAAAATCTCATAGACTTTAATAGTGAATTTTGTAAAAAACAAAAAAAAATTGTTATAACTTTTCTAAATAATTGTAATAGACCCCTAAATATGTTACAAATACACCCAGTGACATATTGCAATCCTTTAGAAAATCTTACCTGATGACTTTTTGCAAAGTTCAACTTTGAAGTCTATTGGATGCTTTGTAGATACATTTTGGATAATAATTTAAAGGGATTGATATGCAATAAACAAATAAATATGCATAGCTATAAAAATAAGTATAAATATAATGGCAATAAGTAAAAGATATAAAGATATTTCTAGATAATATCAATATATTTGGAAAAATCATTTTAGTAGAAAAAGGACATAGTTAAAGGGATAGGAAAGTCAAATTTAAACTTTCATAATTCAGGATACACCAAAAAAAAATTAAGACAATTCTTTTATTCTTGTTCTCTTGGTATCCATTGTTGAATATGTACATATCCTTAGCAGCAGCAATGCACTACTAGGAGCTAACTGGTGGTTGGCCGCAACACACATTTGTCTCTTGTCATTTGCTCACAAGATGTGTTCAGCTAGGTCCCAGTAGTGCACTGCTGCTTTAGAGCTGACCTCTAAATGACAGTGACATGCAAGGTCTAGGAGGGGGACTTTAGAATCTGTGAGGGGGCGCATTTTGGAATTTTGCCCTGGGAGCCAGATTCTGTAGAAACGGCCCTGCAAACAAGTATAAAATTTAACAGGCAAATCATCACAACCCGGTACCTACTACTATTCTTAAAACTCCTAACAAACTCTTATCCAAACTTACATCCCTTTCTAACAAATCATTATCATATTTTTCCAACTTAACCTCAATGTCTTCCAACAACTCCTTTTACAATGAAACATCTCTTGTCTTTTCTTTACACAGCTCACTATAAAACTCATGAACTTCACGCAAAACACCATCCGTACCATTAACTTCACACTCAACCTTATCAAAAACACTAACAAAACCAGTCTTTCCTTCAAAAGCTTTCTTAAAAAAATATTTACTACAAGACTCATCCTTTTCCTTTTCCATTTTCTCCAATCTTGCCATAAGAACAGTGGCAATTCTAGGAACAATATATAGTGGGGGCACATAAGATACCACAGTCAAAACTGGGGGGGCACTAATAATTTTCAACACTAAATCATACCACTGAAAATAAACTTAATAAATATATATAAATAAAATTCCAAAATACCAGAGTAATGCGGTATTCAATGATACCTTTTAATTGTACTAACTTAAATACTTAAAAAGACAAGCTTTCAAGAGTTTTCCTTTCTTCCTCAGGTATTGCATCAGACCTGAAAAAGAGAGGAAAACACTCAAAAGCTTTTCTTTATAGTTATAGCAATTTCAGCAAACATCAGGGCTCTGTAATTAATCCCCTCCCCTATGTTAAATATGTCACTAATGAAGACCAATGAACAGACCCTAAGTGTTTTTTGGTGTGTGGGTGTGTGTGTAACTAATTCTCCATGTACCAATTTACACAGCCAGCCGCCACTTCCTACTTCAAAATATATACACACACACAAACACACACACACACATGCATACACAAACACATACATACACATGCATACACACACACATACATTATACACACACACAGTAACACACACATGCATACACAAACACATACATACACATGCATACACACACATACATTATACACACACACACACACACACACACACACAGTAACACATATGCATACACACACATGTATACACACATGCATACCCACACATACAGTACATACATGCACAAATACACACACACACACATATACATACACACTTACATACATATCCATACATATAGCTACACATGCATACATGATTACACACACACACACATACATATACATACACACACATATATACATACACACTTACATACATATCCATACATATAGTTACACATACATACACAATTACACACACACAAACAAACATTATACATACATACAGTTACACACATACATAAACACACCCACATACATACACACATTATACATACATACAGTACATACACACATACATACACACAAATAGACACATAAATACACACACACACTTTATCACTTGAAGGGGCTGGTGAAGCACAATGGAAAATTACATTCACTCCCTGCAACGCTGGAATAAGAGATCACCAATAAAAAAAAAAATGGCACCTGCTCATTCTGAAATCCCTGACGAATATCAAACACATTGACAAAGTAAGTATCCTTTATCTAACAAACGCTGCCTCCACCATATATTGTCCTCCTAAAAAAAACACTACCGCCAATTGTGCATTTTTTGAAGAGCTTGGTCAGGAAGTTGGCAAATAGAACACGTGGACTTTTGCCCGTTACCGCTATGGCTAAAACAAGTAATGCCACACACTTGCTACACACAGTACTACATCGTACTCACAGTCACAGACCAGGCCGCTCTTCACTCGTGCAGCGCGCTCCATGCTGAAGATAGAATAGATGCTCGGGGGAAGTAAGCCTAAGCCAGGTACCGGGTCCGGGACTGGAGGCAGAGTGACAGCAAGTGAGAGGCGGGTTGTGGGAGGGACTGATGAGTTAGAGGTGGGTAATGAGGAGGGACCCACAGATTGTTAGAGAAGCATGTTAGAGGGAGGGATAGTCACAGAGCAAGGAGAAGGGTAGAGGAGCCTAGGCGGAATATAGGAGGGAGAAGCTGCTAAAGGAGGGGAAGATGGAGATCATGGGAGGGATAAGATAGCAGTAGGTGGGGTCTACAGGGATCATGGGTGAGAGGCACTCTCAGAGTCATTCATTCTAACTCCCCCCACACACAAAACATAGAGCAGGCTCATTTCTGATCTGTGTGCAGCCTTGTGTTCTGCACTTCTTGCAAGAGAACTGCTCATTTGAATTTAGTTATAAAGTCAAATATCTTCATTTTGATAAACGGATTTTATAAAAGTGGCAGCACTTCAACTGAAAACACAATTGTATTGTGTTCCCTTCTACACACATTCATAGAACTGTTCACAGTCTCCTGTGGAGAGCAGCTCAGTATTTAAGATGGCTATTGTGAAAACCTGTGTTCATGCACTTGAATAATAAAACACAGTACAGTATAACGTTGTCTGCCCGTGTTTTCTGTAATCATTTTAATTCTAACTAGTGTGTGGTGCTGCATAATATTGTGTTTCTGTACAAATGATGCATCACCACGCCATGTGTTTTGCTGATACACATTCCTTTCCATGACTCCGCCTCTTTACCTACAGTTCTTTCTTGTTCCTTATTTCCCCTGCCACAACAAAAGCTGGCTAGTGGCTGTGACCAGCTGAATACATGATGTATAATCTTCATAAAATTATTAACGAATGCACCCCACTTATATAACTCCGGCCCTTCACAAACTTCAAATAAATGCCGTGGCTGGTGGGGGGGGGGGGCAGACTGGGGGCAAAGGATATCAGAGGGGGGGCAATTGCCCACTGCATAAGAACAATTTTCTTTCCTTTTTCAGGCATATATTTTTTAATTATCCTCATGCATATCAATACCTTATGCACATCATTACCACAATGTCTCAATTCATACAAATACAACAACCTCAGATACCATTTATCATACAACTCCCTTTCCATTCTAGCTTTCTCACATCCTTTCTTAATAAAAAACCTCTTTATTTCCACCTTCAACCAATTCCACCAAATATGCACATTACTAAAATCACACTTCCTTTCACGCCACCTTTCATACAGCCAAACAAACTGATGCCTAGGGCTCGATTTATCAAAGCCCTATGGCTGCAAGTTCTCACAAGAACTTGCTCGCTGTAATTTAACAAGCAGCAGTCACCAGACCGCTGCTTCCCTAACCTCTTTGCCACCTCTAAGGTGGCGAAATTCAATCTCTGCGTCTAGTCCAACCAAGGAGACTGACTGCTCCTGCCCGCGCGTGATTGACTGTGCACGGGCAGGGGGCAGGATTGCACGCAAGCACAAAATTGCATACGTGTGCAATGGTGATTGCCTGTGGGTAATTTTGAACCACCACAGGCGAGCTGAGGTGTACAGGGGTGCGTATATGCGCCCCTGTCCGCCTCAGCTTTGATAAATCTAGCCCCTTAATCTTCTAACAAACTAACATTCATTTTCCAAACACCCTTACCATACTTCACCTTCAAATCACAATTCACCTTATACATCAAAACGGCTTGACCCTTAAAGGGCATCCACTCTAAAGAAAAATCAACAACACCTATTAATTTAGATAGAAAACAAAAATCAATTTGAGATTTTATCTCACCACTATCACTAAAGAAAGTAAAGCCCTCCCCAGAAAATGAAATAGACCCAAAGGCATCCTTCAAAATGTAAGATTTAAGCAGATCAAATAAAAATTCCCTGTGGTATCCACCCTACAATCACTCCCACCTTCTCTGTTCACATTCTTAATAAGACAATTAAAATCCCCAACCAAAAAAGAAGGATCTTGACCTGGCAGAAAAAACTTTAAGGTTTCAAAATTATGCAAACATTCTACCCTATTTGGGAAGCATATACATTAAACAAAAGAAAAACAGTCCCACAAAAGCTTAAACTAACCAAAAGAACCCGACCTGGGCAATATGAACTACATTAAGGATAGAAAAACAAAACCCCTTAAACAAAATTCCCATCCCCCATTCCTATCAGAAGAACAAAACCATACTTTAGGACCATATTCCCAGTCAGCACATTTAGGATGTTGAGAGAGATGACATTCCTGTAAACAAAAAATATTAGCAGAACATACAGATAACTTAAAAATTGCAGCTCTCCTCGCTATTATTTTCCTACACCTGACATAAAGGGAAGAAATGGTCAGAAACATCACAAAAATAAATCAAAGAAAAACAAAAAAGAATTAACATCAGGACTTCTTCTTTCCTTTATTTTTCTTAGGACTTGAAGGAGATCCTTTCAATCTTCAATCTTGATGTTCTGACCTCCTAGGCTCCCCCTTACCAGCCTTTATAACCAGTAACTTCAGCAATTTGTTTCACATCTCCTTTATCTAGATAACCAACAGAAGAGGCATCAGAAATATCACAAATACACTGGCTTGAGTCAGAGGGAACATCATTAGTAGAGACAGAAGGATCATTTGAAGTATCAGGATCTACGCTCTTAACTACTGGAAGATCCAAATCAGGACTCTCCCATCCATCAAAATATGCCGTTTTTTTCTGCTTGGAAGCAGATTTATTTTCTGCAGTGTCCATATGCTCATCAGAACCAGAGGACACAACAGCAGACCAATCAATGTTCTCCCTTCACCAAGAACAACATCAGGAGCAGGATCATCAGATAACTCAGTGAAGGAAAAATCCTCCATCCCAGGAACTGCAAACTCCATAGAGGTGGGCATAAGGGCTTCCAGAACATCAGAAGCAGCTAACACATTAGCTGTAGTAATATCTTACTCCTGAAGATTAGATTGGGCTTCCTCCCCCTTATCAGCCACAGGAACCACCACAGGAGCATCAGACACCTCTCAGACAGGGGTCCCAACTGCAGACTTCATACACAAAAGAGGTAATATAGACTTCAATGCCTCATCAGAGACTTCTTCCTCATACACAGATGGCTAAACTGCAACAGAAGACTTTTTTTTGCAACATCGGAAGTCTTCACTCCATAAAGCCCCTGTAGCATCATAAAAGGACACATCCTACACAGAGGATTTGAAGAACTACACAGGTCACTGGTCCGGCATTTACTACAGTGGGCAACAAGATGATACTCTTCACCGCAATTTTGACCAAACAGGTTGCAACTACATCAAAATAGAGGCATGTTATCATAGTGTAGGAAACCTCTATTTCCACCAAAGGTAAAAGTCTGTGGAGGGTGTTTCTTTCCACCAATACCTAATTTATCTGGCACAGACTGCACCCAGAACCAGCATTTTCCATTGAAAGTCCCAAACTGATTCTTCAGCTTGCTTCCTCCTTGAACATCAAAGTAGCGACAAAGAAACAGCCGAATATCCACATCAGTGACCCACGGATTGTACATATGTACTTACACCGGGATTCTTCTCTCCCTCTGCACACAGGCAACAAATCTCATGCCAGCCAACTTTGGATCAGCAGCCATTTTAATAGTTCATTGATAGGAGGTCTGTAAATGATCCTCATCGATTAAAGCCACATCAAAAATCCCTCTTGAAGGGAAAGACTGGACACAGTGCATACTTGCTCTTGGCATCTTCAAAACACCCTCCAAAACAACCTGCTGGACATGAGCCAAACCATTCTTTTCTCGGAAGTCCTCCACAATCAACACCCGAAGTGTATGGGGAAAGTTAGGAACATTGGTGGCCATAATTGCCCTATCGCCTCTATAGGCTGGATTTCAGAGCACCCCCAAAGTCCAGGGATGGCTGAAGTCCAGGGATGATACCACAAGGTCAAGTGGATGGCCCTACTACTCAGTTGCCCTACGCCTAAGGAGTAGCCCCACCCCTGAAGGGAAAATTCCCCAGGCCGAAGGTACAGGTCTCCAGGCAGCAAATCTTTCAGCCGAGACCAAGCACAGAAAACTGCACTTGACCCCTGCCAAAAGCCTGAGAAGCGACCTCAGACGATTGTTTTGGAAATCTGTGGGCCTCATCAGTGAGGTGCAGTTGCATCTCTCTAGGGACATATGTGCAAGGAGTCAACATCTGGTTTCCCCCATTACTCTTAGGGAGACCTAAGAGCAATTTTCATAAATAAGAAAAAAGAAAGACAGTACAAAAGCTAGAATAACTTCCATGCCTGTTCATTTTCAGTGCCACTCATTTATGCAAATTGTTATTGGGTCTCCCTAAGAGTAAAAGGGGACACCAGACATGGACTCCTTGCACACATGTCCCTAGAGATATGCAACTGCACCTCACTGACAAGGCCCACAGAAGGCTGAAACGTATGTCTGGGTTTTGTTGTTTCTCTTATTCAGAGAAGAATTGCCTGGTACTTTGGCACTGGACTGTCATTGGGCAGGGTCAGGTTGATATGCTACAGGATATTTTTTCCTCTGTGTAAAGGCAGAGGCCTCTAGTTATCAACCCGTCAACAGCAAATACGCTGGAATTCCGCAGCATATTTGTGGCGAGGCTGATTCGCCATAGTTATCAAGCCCTACTGCCTGGCAAAAGTAGAATATAGTGACGTAACATACAATCCGCCGGACTCAGTCCGACACAGATCGATGGTTACGTCACTACAGATGTTCCGAATGCAAGTTCGGCACAATCTGACTACTTTTGGTAGTTATCAAACTACTACTAGGTACGCTCGCCACTATTCTGGGCCAGCGTACCTGGATTTCAATCGATCACATAGGAATCAATGGGAGTCTGACCATAGCGAAAGCTTATGTTCGCTGCTGCCCGATATCCCATTGATTCCTATGGGAGATGTCTGCACCTAACACCCTAACATGTACCCTGAGTCTAAACACCCCTAATCTGCCCCCCCCCCCCCACACCGCAGCAACTAAATAAATTTATTACCCCTAAACCGCCGCTCCCGGACCCCGCTGCAACTATAATAAACATGTTAACCCCTAAACCGCCACTCCCAGACTCCGCCGCCACCTACATTATACATATTAACCCCTAATCTGCCGTCCCCTAAACCGCCGCCACCTACACAAACTTATTAACCCCTATCCTGCGGATCCCGGACCCCGCCGCAACTAAATAAATTGTTTAACCCCTAAACCGCCGCTCAGATTTTTCCTACCTTAATTCCGGTTGGCTGATAGAATCCTATCAGCCAATCGGAATTCGAGGGATGCCATCTTGGATGACATCCCTTAAAGGAAGCTTCATTCGTCGTTCAGTCGAAGAGGATGGCTCTGCGTCGGCTCCTTGGAAGATGGCTCCGCTCCGGATGGATGAAGATTGAAGACGCCGCCTGGATGAAGACTTCTACCGGATGAAGGACCTCTTCTACGCACCTTGGATGAAGAATTCGGCCCGGTTGGGGGAATATGACTCAAGGTAGGGAGATCTTCAGGGGGTTAGAGTTAGGTTTTTTTAAGGGGGGTTTGGGTGGGTTAGAGTAGGGGTATATGGGTGGTAGGTTTTAATGTTGGGGGGGTTGTATTTTTTTTACAGGTAAAAGAGCTGATTACTTTGGGGCAATGCACCGCAAAAAGCCCTTTTAAGGGCTGGTAAAAGAGCTGGTTACTTTGTAATTTAGACTAGGGTAGGGCATTTTTTTATTTTGGGGGGCTTTATTATTTTATTAGGGGGCTTAGATTAGGTGTAATTAGTTTAAACTTCTTGTAATTCTTTTTTATTTTCTGTAATTTAGTGGGGGGGGTTGTACTATAGTTAAGTTTATTTAATTTAATTTAATTTTAGGTAATTGTAGGTAATTTATTTAATTTATTTAATGATAGTGTAGTGTTAGGTTTAATTGTAATTTAGGTTAGGATTTATTTTACAGGTAATTTTGTAAGTATTTTAGCTAGGTAGCTATTAAATAGTTATTAACTATTTAATAGCTATTGTACCTAGTTAAAATAAATACAAAGTTGCCTGTAAAATAAAAATAAATCCTAAAATAGCTACAATATAATTATTAGTTATATTGAAGCTATCTTAGGGTTTATTTTACAGGTAAGTATTTAGTTTTAAATAGGAATAATTTAGTTAATAATAGTAAGTTTTATTTATATTTATTAAAATAATATTAAAGTTAGGGGGTGTTAGTGTTAGACTTAGGTTTAGGGGTTAATAAGTTTAATATAGGTGGCGGCGGTATAGGGGGTCAGGATAGGGGTTAATAAGTTTAATATAGGTGGCGACGGGGTCCGGGAGCGGCGGTTTAGGGGTTAAACATTTAATTTAGTTGCGGCGGGGTCCGGTAGCGGCGGTTTAGGGGTTAATGAGTTTAATGTAGTTTGTGGCGGTGTAGTGGGGGGCAGGATAGGGGTTAATAACTTTAATATAGGTGGCGGTGGGCTCCGGGTGCGGTGGTTTAAGGGTTAAACAATTTATTTAGTTGCAGTGGGGTCCGGGATCCGCAGGATAGGGGTTAATAACTTGAATATAGGTGGTGGCGGTGTAGTGGGGGGCAGGATAGGGGTTAATAGGTAGTGAGCGGCAGTTTAGGGGGTAAAACAGTGTAGTTTAGTGTGGGTGCTTAGTGACAGGCTAGCATAAAAGCTGAGAAGAAGCCGATGAGCAGCAAGATCGATGACTGTCAGTTAACAACAGTCCGCTGCTCATCGCTCTGTACTTGGTGCGCGGCTTCTTGACAGATTTTTTGATAACTTTGGCAAACGTATTCAGGTCCGCGGCGGCGATGATAGGAGAGAGTATTGGGCCAGCGAATGCAGGTAAGTAGACGACTTCATAACTAGAGGCCAGAGTGTGCTAAAAGAGTATGCACCCTGAGTGGCACTGAAAATGAACAGGCATGGAAGTTATTCTAGCTTTTGTGTCTCTCAATTTTCTATATATATATATATATTTATTTTATTTTTTAAAGGGGTTTTACTATAAACTATAACTGTAAAATAAACTTTATTGCAGGTCTATAGAAATTTTACATTTTTTATTATGTATCCCTAGAAATACCCTGCCCAGTAAAATCCTATGTTGTGTATTTTTAACATTTGGGAGCTGCATTAGGCCACCAACGACCTCTAACTTGTATTGTGTGGAATCACCGAAAACAGCTTCTGATTGGCAATCTCACTTCATGACGAGAATGACTCGTCCTGCCCATGGTTAAAGGGCATAGCCTACATTACAGTACATGAAAGAGAAACACATACATCTAAAAATGTAAATCATGTTAATACTACGCACCAAAATGTGAATATAAATTATTTTAAGTACACAAGAAAAAAATAATAATTTAAATTGTAAAAATCATTTTTTATATGCAAACATCCAAAGCAAAAATCATGCCAAAAAGAAAAATTGGAAAGTTAATTAAAATTGTATTCCCTGTCTGAATCATGAAAGACAAATTTTGATTTTCATGTCCCTTTAAACTTTTGATTGAATTTTGTGTGCGGCACTACGTTTCCTAGTGGTGTGCGATACGTCTCCATCTGGGCCACGTATTACTGGCCACGTATTCTGCTGCATTTCTTTTTGAAAAAGTATGAAAATATATAGATGGTTTTAAACAAATATGTATTAAAATATGTTCCTTATCTTTTTAAACTCCTGCAATCTTTTAAATTATTTAAATATTTATCCTGCAATATCTCTTTTTCTTATATCATTTGTTTTTTTGTGTATTTGACTATATTTTGCTGTTATATCATTTTCTTTACAAAAATATGTTTTCTTATCATTTAAGTGGTGTCTCTTCTCATTAATTGGAAAGGGTTAGCAACTAAAAATCAAATCACTAGACCAGCTATTTTCTATTTTCTAATTTACTTTTATCAAATTTGACTTGTTCTCCTGGTATCTTCTGTTGAAAATCAGGGACGTAAGCTCAGGAGCGTGCATGTGTTTGGAGCACTAAATGGCAGCAGTTTTGCAAGAATGCTATGTATAGATACCTAGGTATCTATTCAATAAAGCGAATTTGATAACATAAGTAAATTATAAACTTTTTAAAAAATTGTTTGCTCTATCTGAATCACACTTTGTTTTGTTTCATATTCCATTAAATTCAAAACACAAGCTTTTTTTCCCCCTGGAATGTTCCTTTAAATCTAATTAAAAAAAATGCAATTACAAGACTTTTCTGAAATCTTGTAATACATTAAAACACCAGCATAGTGCAAAAGCTTTTTGGATGAATTAATACCTTGTTTGCTGCAATTGTTTTTCAATGGCCAATCTCTCCAACCACTTATCCCTATAAAAGCACCAGCCTGGACTTGTTACTAGAGTAGACAAGGCTTGTCACTGTCATTTATTTTAGTATCTTATCTAACCCCCTGGGGAAGCCAATTATGGCAGATATGTATCAAGGTTAGGCTTGTAATGCCTGCAGTGTGCACTTTCAGAAAAGAAAGACACAATTATTAGACTTAAACTTCAGGAAAAGGGGCAAAATAAATAAAGAAATTGTATTACAAAGGTTTTGTTCTACATATAATTAAGCATTTTATATTACAACCTCAATGTTTTATGTATTTTTCATAATCACTTAATTAACCAATTTCTATCTTCAAGACATAATGCATGTTGTGCCCTATTGCTAAACAAGGTGTTCTCTCTAACTAGATAACAATGCTGAGTCCTGCTCCAAAATGTCCCAAGATAGCTCATTATAGACACCTAGATGTAGCTGTCACTGCCCAGAGGAGATGTTTGACTGCTGCCATAAGGGACCAGACCCTATTATTTTAGGCTTGGGAACAGACTGTATTTTGTGTGACCAGAAAGACACATCATGTCTATTTACATTGTTTGCAGAATGCCCCCCAGCTCTGGAAAGAATCTAGGATCTCTGATCTTTGCTTTATTTACAAAAGCTGCAAGTTTAATTTTTAACAAGCACACAAGCACACCTACTAATGCACACAAATCCCAATGCACTATATTTTAAATATACTTTTAGATCTATTGCAAGCAAATACCTATATGATAACAATGTATATGTAACAGTGGCAATGCCCATTTTTAATACAAATTGGTATTGAAAGTAGCAAAACATGATAGAAAGGAATCAATTGCTTATTGGCTATTCATTTTATTAAAGAGAAAATAAACATATTGAGATTGTTCATAGTAAAACAACTTTCATTATTTATTTTCCTTTATATAAATAGATAGATATAATATATATATATATATATATATAAAAATCAAACATAATTTTGTGAAGAACATTGGAATGTGAAAAAATATTTCATTTCGGGTTAGGGCACTTGACAAAAATGTCTGCGCGACTTGTTGGGTCCTTTGGGGGAATATGTTAACGGGGTCACGATATTCTAACTACAACTTTTGGTGAGGTTTACGCAAGCGAAAACTTTTTACTTTCAGCTTGCTGTACGCAACACGCTCAAAAAGCCGAAGTCGAACTGAGTTAACGTACAAGCAGAATCACTAACTACCAATCCACTTGTAATCTAACCCAGTATAGGTAGAAATACAGTTATTTCAAATGCAGACATAAAAGGTACATTTGCTATTTATAAACAATTTAATACACTCCAGCAGTATCATTGGGAAACAAATTAAAGATGAGAAAAATGTAGGGTAAACTTTACCTTTAAGATGTGTGAATGGGCTATTGTATCAGTGTCAGTTTCATGGTGACTTCCCAGTTTCTAATTGGAGAAAAAATACTTAATTCATGAAAAGGCCTTTTCAGGAGCTTCTGTTGAATAGGCGTTCACAGCTGCAGGATTTTAACAAACAAATCGATTTTGCATTGTGATAACCTGAGAAACTCGACAATAAATTCTTACAGAAACATAGAAAACAAATCTTGAGTATATCGCCAATAGATTGTTTGATCCCCTAGTGTGTTAACTTATTAGAAGGAGCACCTGTTTACAAAAATAAATAAAAAAAATGCCATTTTAAAACAGCCTCTTTAAGCCTCAACAAAAAAAAAGAGTTTCTTGGCAGTTTAAAAGTACTTTTGATGTTAAAATATATTTACTACTGATGTGAGCAAATGAAGTTTGGTAAATATTTTGAGAGATTATATGAAAACATTCTGCTGCATCTGTTCCTCTGTAAGGAATGGAGTTTCTCAGCAAACAGTGTAACAGATGTAGGTTTGTTTATGTAAGTCTGGTCCCCAAACTGTGACTGAGACCCAGGAAGCCTTCCCCCAGAGAATGCAGGAAGTCAGTGGCAATTGCCAAGATGCACCATTCCAGGTGGAATAAAAATGTTGCTTTAGCAGATGGTGTGACTATATAGCAAGACCTGATTCACCTCACTCAGATTTGTATATATGTAATGTAATTTATTGCACAGTAGTCTATAGTGAGCCGTTATTGTTTTATCCATTTTATGTTTGTTTTTTGTAAGCGCAGTCACATAACCTTGAGATTCTCAGTAGACTTGTGCATGATCGAAAAATTCGTTTCGGTCCGGTTCGGATCGATTCAGATTTTTTCAAATTTTGGTTTGGATCGATTTGAATTCGGAAAAATTCGAATGAATTTGTTTCGGATTCATTTCGGATTCATTCGGATTCGAATAAATTCATCTGGATTCGGTTCCATTCGGTTTGGTTCGGTTCGGAAATTCGGAATTTCGGTATGTGTTAGGTGGGATATGCTGTGTATTAGACTAGTATTATGTACTGTATATTTGGTGTAACCCATAGCAGAGTGATATAACCTAATATACTGTACAATACTAGTGTAATCCATTGCCATCCGAATCTACCGAATAAATCCGAACTAATTCGGATTTATTCGTAGATTCGGCACTATTTTAATTCGGAAATTCAAATCGATCCCAATCTCCGAATTTACCGAATTCGGCCAAATTTCCAAATCGATCCAAAATGAATCGCACATATCTAATTCTCAGCACCATTATGGGCCTTACGATGCCACATTTCTGTAGGTATCATTTGAATTGGCTTTTTTTAATCTTTGTTTCATTTAAAAGCTTTATTAAAAGATTTATTTGAAAAATAGATGTGCCGGGACTGAGAACCCCCCCCACACACACACACTTTATATATATATATATATATATATATATATATACAGTATATATATATATATATATATATATATATATATATATATATATATAAAATTATGTGGCTTGTTACTGTCTATAAATACTGTTTAGAGAGGGGTGCTGTCTATATCAGCCAATGAGAAATCTGTCCCTGGGGATAACTTGTGTACAGTTTACACTTAATTTAAAAAAATAATTGTATCTGACAGTGACCAATATGGTACTGGCTAAAGATGGTTCTCTGTATAGTGTAATGTCTATGGTATGTCTTGTGATTGCATCTCTGTGTCTGACCAGTGACGTATTCTACTGGGAGATTCTATATAAATAAATAAAAAGTTTTCAGAGACTACTTTATTCCATCAGAATTTTACGCTAACTCCATATCAAGCATGACTAACTTGGATCAACTATATGAGGAAAATGAGTGCCCATAATATAACAAATCTCATCATACGCTGTAGCTATCACCCTAGTCTGCCTACTTGCATTTCCTAAAGTCATCATAAAAATTTGGATGGAGCTAAATTGGAACAAATTGATTCAATTTGTAGTTGCAGGGTAAAATGCATCAGCTATGCTTTTGAATTACTGTGATGGAAATAGATTTAATTAAATAAATTTAATAAAGATACAGATGAGAAATCTTGGCCATCGGCCACTGTTAACCCAAAAGTGCCAGAGATTTTCACAAGAAAATATTTTATAATTGCTCTATAGCTTACAATCCAATCATGTTTAAGAAAAAGGCTACACATTTTCACCAAGATTACAAGTTGTGCGCTAAAACCGGTGCGTAAATAACGCAAATAAATTAGCGGTATCGCACTTTGCATAGGGCTGCCATTACAAGTTACACAAAACCCTTCCTTTGTGCGTTCAGCTCCATACCGCACAAAAGCCAAGGCCTGACTTGACGTGCTTGTGCACATTCTCCCCCATAGACATCAATGGAGAGAAAGTGTTAGAAAAAAACTAACACCTGAGATTGCGGAATGTCAATCACTATAACGCAATCCCCATTAATGTCTATGGGGAAAAGAAAGTTATGTAAAAATCTAACACCCTAACATAAACCCATAGTCTAAATAACTTTCTTTTTCCCTTAGGGGGTATTTAGACTAGGGGTTTATGTTAGGGTGTTAGAATTTTACATAATCCCTAACATAAACCCCTAGTCTAAATACTGCTAATCCGCCGCACTCCAGGCATCACTGTCACTAAATAAAGTTATTAACCCCTAATCCGCCTCCCCAGACATCGCCAACACTAAATAAAACTATTAACCCCCTAAGATAACAATAAACTACCAATAGCCCTTAAAAGGGCCTTTTGTAGGGCATTGCCCTGAAGCAATCAGCTCTTTTACCTAAAAAATAACAAAGCCCCCCCAACAGCAAACCCCCGCACCCAACCAACCCCTCAAAATAAAAAACCTAAGTCTAAAAAAACGTAAGATACCTATTGCCCCTAAAGGGGCATTTGTATGGGCATTTGAGGGGTTGGTTGGGTGCGGGGGTTTGCTGTTAGGGGGGCTTTGTTTTTTTTTAGGTAAAATAGATGATTGCTTCAGGGCAATGGCCTTCAAAAGGCCCTATGAAGGGCTATTGGTAGATTATTGTTATTTTAGGGGTTTGTCTTTATTCTGGGGTGACTTTTTTATTTTTATAGGGGTAAAAGATTAGGATTAATTTTTATAATTTTGGATAATTTCATTTATATTTTTTTGTAATCTTAGTGTTTTTAATTTTTTTGTAATTTTAGTGTTTGTTTTTTGTAATGTTAGTTTTTTTTATTTTTTCATAATGTAAGGATCTTTTAATATTGTAATTTAGGTTTTTTTTTATTTTATTTTTTTTAAATAGTAATGTTAGGTTATTTTTTTTTTATTTCACAGGTAAGTTTTCATTTATTTGAAGGCAATTATATTGTAAATTTAATTTAAAGTTAGGGGGGTGTTAGGTTTAGGGGTTAATAATTTAATTTAGTGTGTTGCAATGTGGGGAGCCGGCGGTTTAGGGGTTAGTAGTTTTAGTTTAGTATTAGCTCAGTGGGGGGCCAGCGTTTTAGGGGTTAATAAGTATATTGTAGTAGTGATGTGGGGGGCCGGCGGTTTAGGGGTTAATAGGTTTATTATAGTAGTAGTGATGTGGGTGGGCGGCAGTTTAGGGGTTAATAGGTTTATTATAGTATTTGCGATGTGGGGGTGGCGGTTTAGGGGTTAATACTTTATTTTAGTGTTTTGGCGATGTGGGTGGGTGGTGGATTAGGGGTTTTATATAGTATTTGTGATGCAGGGGATGGCGGTTTAGGGGTTAATAGTGTAGTTTATGGGTGTTACTGTACTTTGTAACATTTTTGTTATGAGTTTTGTGAAACATTTTTGTTTCCCAAAATCTATAACTACTGGTCTCAGATCGCGGAATGGATTGGGGCGGTATAAGCTATAGCGCTAGCGTAATAGCCGGACCGCACAACCTACAGTTATAGGGTACAATAAATAGAAGACATATACATAAATTGTAAGGTCAGAGGGCCCTGCAATTGAGTCACTGTAACCTGTAAACTATCTTTACGTAAAATGATCGACAGGACAGGTGGACTTGTGAGCTTACATTCTAATATTCCTTTAATTATTTATACATTCGTAGCTGTGCCACTGAATATAACACTATTATTTTAGTGTTTTCTAGACTTGAAATTGCAGATTATCAATTTGAAACATTTTATTGCAAGTTATTGAATCCCCTATAAAATATATAATTATACGTATTAATACATTTTATCTCTGAAATCTGTGGATTTGTTCTCATTATCCCAGAGAGGCTGATGCACGTCTGCTCACTAAACCCTGACCCTAAAACACTCTGCACAGTGATTGCTTCATTCATGTAGGAGCTTTTTTGTATATGTCTTTAAAGGGACATACCATTAACAAATAATTCAAGTTACAGACAGAGCATGCAATTTTAAGAGGTTTTTCTTTTTACTTTTGTTATAAAATGTACTTTGTTCAGATAACGGGGCCTATCTATCAAGCTCCGTACGGAGTTTGAGGGCCCGTGTTTCTGGCGAGCCTCCAGGCTCGCCAGAAACACCACTTATGAAGCAGCGGTCTAAAGACTGCTGCTCCATAACCCTGTCCGCCTGCTCTGATGAGGTGAACAAGAATCGCCGCAATTCAATCCAATCCAGTACGATCGGGCTGATTGACACCCCACTTGGCCGCGAGTCTGCAGGGGGCGGCGTTGCACCAGCAGCTCTTGTGAGCTGCTGGTGCAATGCTGAATACGGAGAGCGTATTGCTCTCCACATTCAGCGATGTCTGTCGGACCTGATCCGCACTGTCGGATCAGGTCCGACAGACATTTCTTAAATAGGCCTCATTATCTTATGTTGAAAAGCATACCTAGATAGACTCAGGTACAGCAAGCTAGTGATTGGTGGCTTATCATTGGACAGCCAGATCTGTTAAACTAGGGCCCATGAGTGCTCTGGAGCTGACTTTAAATATATGTTCGACCCATTTCCAGAGGTTAAGCACATAGTTTAAAGGGAAAAACTAGACCTCACTGGGCTCCAGGTCAAAGGCAGTGAAAGGGACCCCTATTTATATAGTGCCCTTTCTGGATGGCTTCAGTCAACAGAGGCTGAGCTGCTCCACTATTACTGTGGGCTATCATTCCCCTTGGTTAGTCCACTCCAAAGTATTTGCCCTTTTGCAGCCTTCCTGTACAACATTTTGGAAACCTGTCACCATATTTGTAAAGGCAAATCCTGTTTTGTGAAGGGTAGGCTCAGAGGAGCCAATGCACCACTAGACACGCCCCCTGCATTAACTAATACCATTGACAGATGAGCCACAATGGGCCCTTATATGTGTGGACCCCCATCTCATTTGACAAGGAAATTAGAGTTTATGTATGCGTTTAAAACATTTATTTTGCTTACAGGTCCCATACTTTGATGTCCCTTTAATAATAACATGATGTTTTAGATTTTCTGTTGTTTTGTAGTTTTATGATTAATGGGGTGTTTAATACCTACAGACATTAGATAAAAGTTTCCTTCAAACAATTAATGCATGTTAGTTACTAATGTACGGAAATTGCTGCTATATTATATACAAATAGAAATTTCAAATAGGATTAGACATGTTTATGTTAACTAGATGCTGGCCAAATAAATGCTTTTTATATTGCATTTTACTGTAATTAATTTCTTCTGCAGGAAAATTATGAATAAAGGAGAATTGGGATTAAAAAAAATGTTAAATCTTGAATAATTAGTCTAGTATCTATTTAGAACAGAATATCATGCATGTGTGCCCTCTAGTGGAATAAGTTAGAAACTTCTGCTAGTGTATAACATTTTTTCCATAAACTGCTTGGTTTAATGAAATGGTAAACTATTTTCAACATGAATAGCATCAGTGTAAATAATTAAAAATACATATACCAAATAAATCCCAACATTAGCTTCTGAAAACAAATTACAGTAGAAGGGTACATAGATTTAGCTACTCCACGTTTACCAGCCAGCAGATATTTTAAACAACTTTCCAGTTTACGTCTATGATCTAATTTGCTTCCTTCTTTTGGTATCCTTTACTGAAGAATCAGCAATGCACTACTTGGAGCTAGCTGTTGATTGTTGTCTGCTCATATATGCCTCTTGTCATTGGTGTACTGGTGTGTTCAGCTAGCTCCCAGTATCATGGAAGAAAAAAATTAGATTTTTTTTGTTCTGGTCCCTTTAATTTAGTATCATTTTCTCAATGTGTTTACAAAACTGATTCTTTGGGATCTAATTAACAAGGGCCGAATGGCCCCTGTTCCCCTTGTTTCCGCGCAAGCCTTCAGGCTCGCCGGAAACAGGAGTTAAGAAGCAGCAGTCTTAAGACCGCTTCTCCTTAACTTATACACCGCCTGATCATTTTCGATCGGGCTGATTGAAACGCCCTGCTAGCGGCCAATTGGCTGTGAATTTGCAGGGGGTGGTATTGCATCAGCAGTTCACAAGAACTGCTGGTGCAATGATAAATGCCAACAGCGTATGCTGTCGGCATTTATCGATGTGCGGCAGACATGGTTCGCTATAGCGGATTATGTCCGTTCGCACATATATAAATAGACCCCCTTGAATCATTATTACAGTTTTCATGCTAACGTTTGTAGTGCATGTGACCCACCTAGTACATGTCAGTAAGCTGAGTGTGTGCATATCTGACACTCACACTTGGGGGACTATTTATGAAAGGCGAATCAGGTCCGACAGACCTCGCTGAATGTGGAGAGAAATACGGTCTCCGCATTCAGCATTGCACCAGCCGCTAGCAGGGGGGGGGTCAATCATCCCGATCCTATTCGATCTGGTTGAATTGCGGCAATGTCTTTCCGCCTCCTCAGAGCAGGCGGACAGGTTATGGAGCAGCGGCCTTTATACCGCTGCTTCATAACTGATGTTTCTGGCGAGGGGCTTCAAACTCCATACGGAACTTGATAGATATGCCCCTTGCTCTATAGTGAAGGCACTTGTCCTACTAACTGCATAATAACCTGTAGCTTATCTATAGCATCTTCAGTAATCACCAGGCAGCTAACATGTCCTCATTAACAGGTTATTATTGAAAGTAATTTGTGCTTTTTTGTCAGCATTAAAATAATGAAATATTCATGGAAGAGTGAATGCTGGTTTTATCGGCTTAGATTTTGCATGCATTGCCTATAATACAGATTTTATAAAGAACTAGAGAAATTCAGCTGCCATCATTATCTGTAATCTTGTTTTCTGCATAGCGTTGGTACAGGTCATCTGTCATGTAATGGCTGTCATGCAATCAAAGGTTAGGTTGAAATCCCACCCATACATTTGAACAGTAGATCACAAGGACATTATATATATATACAGCAGACAGAAGACAGCACTCACTGGGCTTAAATAATGCAAACAATGTTGTTTATTCAGTGAAAATGTCACTGAATAAACAAAACAACATTGTTTGCATTATTTAAGCCCAGTGAGTGCTGTCTTCTGTCTGCTGTATTGAATCCTCATTCAGCACCCTGGCATTTAAAGACTGTTTGTGAGAGTGCACCTTACTCGTCTCCTATATATGTTAGAGATGAGCATTTGAGCAGTTATTCATTTTCATTTTTAAAAAACTGAATATCCAAATGAATACACCAAAGAAAATTAAAGAAACTTATTTGTCTCCTTTAATTTTTTTAAGGGGGGTTACTTACCTTAACATGCGCTGGAGAACGCGCTAACTGGATCCTCTTCTTCCCAGAGCTCCAGCTGTGCACAGAGGAAGCTTAGTGTACTTGGCTCTCAGGGCCTGCAGTAAAGTTAGAGCAGGTCTTGGGAACCGAGAGCGTTAAGCCTACTGTTAGTGCGGCCTGGCCTCTGCAAGAAGAGGATCGGGATCATCAGGTTATCGAGCTCTCCAGAGCACATTAAGGTAATTATTGTAGCTACAGATTAATTTATCACTTGTAGCTTTGAACATTTACATTAGTTTTAACAAAAACAAAATGTAAATGTTAACTAAAATACTAAAATACAGTATGCACACACGCACATATATATACGCACACACACACACACACATATATATATATATATATATATATATATGCACACACATACACATGCACATATATATACACATACACATGCACATATATATACGCACACACATACACACGCACATATATATACACATACGCACATATATATACGCACACGCACATATATATATATATATATATATATATATATATATATATATATAGGGAGTGCAGAATAATTAGGCAAGTTGTATTTTTGAGGATTAATTTTATTATTGAACAACAACCATGTTCTCAATGAACCCAAAAAACTCATTAATATCAAAGCTGAATATTTTTGGAAGTAGTTTTTAGTTTGTTTTTAGTTTTAGCTATTTTAGGGGGATATCTGTGTGTGCAGGTGACTATTACTGTGCATAATTATTAGGCAACTTAACAAAAAACAAATATATACCCATTTCAATTATTTATTTTTACCAGTGAAACCAATATAACATCTCAACATTCACAAATATACATTTCTGACATTCAAAAACAAAACAAAAACAAATCAGTGACCAATATAGCCACCTTTCTTTGCAAGGACACTCAAAAGCCTGCCATCCATGGATTATGTCAGTGTTTTGATCTGTTCACCATCAACATTGCGTGCAGCAGCAACCACAGCCTCCCAGACTATGTTCAGAAAGGTGTACTGTTTTCCCTCCTTGTAAATCTCACATTTGATGATGGACCACAGGTTCTCAATGGGGTTCAGATCAGTTGAACAAGGAGGCCATGTCATTAGATTTTCTTCTTTTATACCCTTTCTTGCCAGCCACGCTGTGGAGTACTTGGACGTGTGTGATGGAGCATTGTCCTGCATGAAAATCATGTTTTTCTTGAAGGATGCAGACTTCTTCCTGTACCACTGCTTGAAGAAGGTGTCTTCCAGAAACTGGCAGTAGGACTGGGAGTTGAGCTTGACTCCATCCTCAACCCGAAAAGGCCCCACAAGCTCATCTTTGATGATACCAGCCCAAACCAGTACTCCACCTCCACCATGCTGGTGTCTGAGTCGGACTGGAGCTCTCTGCCCTTTACCAATCCAGCCACGGGCCCATCCATCTGGCCCATCAAGACTCACTCTCATTTCATCAGTCCATAAAACCTTAGAAAAATCAGTCTTGAGATATTTCATGGCCCAGTCTTGACGTTTCAGCTTGTGTGTCTTGTTCAGTGGTGGTCGTCTTTCAGCCTTTCTTACCTTGGCCATGTCTCTGAGTATTGCACACCTTGTGCTTTTGGGCACTCCAGTGATGTTGCAGCTCTGAAATATGGCCAAACTGGTGGCAAGTGGCATCTTGGCAGCTGCACGCTTGACTTTTCTCAGTTCATGGGCAGTTATTTTGCGCCTTGGTTTTTCAACACGCTTCTTGCGACCCTGTTGACTATTTTGAATGAAACGCTTGATTTTTCGATGATCACGCTTCAGAAGCTTTGCAATTTTAAGAGTGCTGCATCCCTCTGCAAGATATCTCACTATTTTTGACTTTTCTGAGCCTGTCAAGTCCTTCTTTTGACCCATTTTTCCAAAGGAAAGGAAGTTGCCTAATAATTATGCACACCTGATATAGGGTGTTGATGTCATTAGACCACACCCCTTCTCATTACAGAGATGCACATCACCTAATATGCTTAATTGGTAGTAGGCTTTCGAGCCTATACAGCTTGGAGTAAGACCACATGCATAAAGAGGATGATGTGGTCAAAATACTCATTTGCCTAATAATTCTGCACTCCCTGAATATATATACAAACAAACATACACACGCACATATATACGCACATATATATATATATATATATATATATATATACGCACACACGCACATATATATAAGCACACAAGCACATATATATATACGCACACACGCACATATATATACGCACACACACACATATATATATATGCACACACATACACACGCACATATATATATACACAGATGCACATATATATACGCACACGCACATATATATATATATATATATATATATATACAAACAAACATACACAGGCACATATATACGCACATATATATATATATATATGTATATATATATACACGCACACAAGCACATATATATATGCATACACGCACATATATATATATATACGCATACACGCACATATATATACGCACACATACACACGCACATATATATATATACACATAAGCACATATATATATACGCACACGCACAAATATATATATATATATATATATATACAAACAAACATACACACGCACATATATACCCACACACTCACACATATATATATATATATATATATGCACACACATGCATATATATATAAAAAGCAAAATCGGAGATGGCGCTTTATCAAAAAGATCTATATACAACTCATTACATATGGTAGATGCTAGAAATGGATTATGTCCCTGTATACTAGATCAAAATATAGAGCTGAACAAAGTCATCAGATATTATATTGCAATCAGATAGATTAAAAACCAATATAAGGTCTGCAGGCAATCATAAATATCTATGTATATACCAATCCGTATATACTAGACAAATATATCAAACTGTTTTAAAAAAACTTCTAGTGTAATATATAAAACTTTTTACAGCGCAGTGTTAAAATTGACACAAACAAAATTGATAAACAATATAAATTCATCAATACTACAAAAAATAGAACAGAAAAGTTAGGTGCAAATAAAGTCCTTCAATCTTGAAAACTTGTGCCAGAAAATGGGGGGTATATTCTCTCTCCCCCTATCAGATGTGTAGCCGGTTTTTGCGCGGGTTTGATATCCAATATACAGTGGCGCATATAAATGCGGCACTTATATTTCACCCGCCGCTCGCAATTTTTACTCCCATAGGCTAACATGGGGCCGCGTCATAAATCGGTATCTAATATCCAGCGCAAGGCCTTACGTGGCGAAAATGGAGAAATCTTACTCCATTTTCACCTTGCCATAAAATACAGCCGTAGCAGGCCTTGCGCTGAGTATGGGAGCACCGTAACTCCCTAAAATGCCTGCAAAAAAAAACCTAACACCTAACGCATGCGCAATGTCTATCTACCTGTCAACTGCAATCCCCCACCGCAATAACTAATAAAGTGTATTAACCCCTAAACCGCCATAGCCCACACAGCAATAAAACTATTCTATTATTAACCCCTAAACCGCCATAGCCCACATGGCCTATTAAATCTATTGACCCCTATTCTGCCGCCGCCAACGTCGCCGCCACTATAATAAAGTGATTAACCCCTAAACCTATCAATAACCCTAACACCCCCCTAACTTAATTATTATTTAAATAAATCTAAATAATATTACTATTATTAACTAAAGTATTCCTATTTAAAACTAAATACTTACCTATAAAATAAACCCAGACGCCTAGATTTGGAGTTTGGCGTTAGCCGTCAAAACCAGCGTTAGAGGCTCCTAATGCTAGTTTTGGCCGCCCGCTGGTATTTGGAGTCAGTCAGGAAAGGGTCTAACGCTCACTTTCCAGCCGCGACTTTTCCATACCGCAGATCCCCCTACGCCATTTGCGTATCCTATCTTTTCAATGGGATCTTTCTAACGCCGGTATTTAGAGTCTTGGCTGAAGTGAGCGTTAGAAATCTAACGACAAAACTCCAGCCGCAGAAAAAAAACAGGAGTTAAGAGCTTTTTGGGCTAACGCCGGTTCATAAAGCTCTTAACTACTGTGCTCTACAGTACACTAACACCCATAAACTACCTATGTACCCCTAAACCAAGGTCCCCCCACATCGCCGCCACTATAATAATTTTTTAACCCCTAATCTGCCGACCGCACACCGCCGCCACCTACGTTATACTTATGTACCCCTAATCTGCTGCCCCTAACACCGCTGACCCCTATATTATATTAATTAACCCCTAATCTGCCGCCCCCAACGTCGCCACCACCTACCTACAATTATTAACCCTTAATCTGACGACCGCACAGCGCCGCCACCTACGTTATCCTTATGTACCCCTAATCTGCTGCCCCTAACACCGCCGACCCCTATATTATATTTATTAACCCCTAATCTGCCCCCCACAACGTCGCCGCCAGCTACCTACAATAATTAACCCCTAATCTGCCAACCGGACCTCACCGCTACTATAATAAATTTATTAACCCCTAATCCGCCTCACTAACCCTATAATAAATAGTATGAACCCCTAATCAGCCCTCCCTAACATCACCGACACCTAACTTCAAGTATTAACCCTAATCTGCCGACCGGACCTCGCCACTACTCTAATAAATGTATTAACCCCTAAAGCTAAGTCTAACCCTAACACTAACACTCCCCTAAGTTAAATATAATTTTTATCTAACAAAATAAATTAACTCTTATTAAATAAATTAATCATATTTAAAGCTAATATAGCTACAATATAAATTATAATTACATTGTAGCTATTTTAGGATTTATATTTATTTTACAGGCAACTTTGTATTTATTTTAACCAGGTACAATAGCTATTAAATAGTTATTAACTATTTAATAGTTACCTAGTTAAAATAATTACAAAATTACCTGTAAAATAAATCCTAACCTAAGCTACAATTAAACCTAATACTACACTATCAATAAATTAATTAAATAAAATACCTACAATTATATACAATTAAACCTAACACTACACTATCAATAAATAAATTAAATAAAATACCTACAAATAAATAAAATTAAATAA
This sequence comes from Bombina bombina, assembly GCF_027579735.1. Classification (NCBI taxonomy): domain Eukaryota; kingdom Metazoa; phylum Chordata; class Amphibia; order Anura; family Bombinatoridae; genus Bombina; species Bombina bombina. Next base: position 257,925,608 of record NC_069506.1, read on the forward strand.
ACTAACTAAAGTACAAAAAATAAAAAAAGCTAAGTTACAAAAAATTTTTTTTTAATTACAAACATAATAAAAATATTACAACAATTTTAAGCTAATTACACCTACTCTAAGCCCACTAATAAAATAACAAAGCCCCCCAAAATAAAAAAAATGCCCTACCCTATTCTAAAATTAAAATAGAAAAGCTCTTTTACCTTACCAGCCCTTAAAAGGGCCTTTTGCGGGGCATACCCCAAAGAATTCAGCTCTTTTGCCTGTAAAAAAAAACATACAATACCCCCCCCAACATTACAACCCACCACCCACATACCCCTAATCTAACCCAAACCCCCCTTAAATAAACCTAACACTAAGCCCCTGAAGATCTTCCTACCTTGTCTTCACCATGCCAGGTATCACTGATCGCTCCAGGCTCCAAAGTCTTCATCCAAGCCCAAGCGGGGGCTGGAGATCCATCATCCGGCTGAAGAGGTCCATCATTGGGCTGAAGTCTTCATCCAAGCCCAAGCGGGGGTTGGAGATCCATCATCCGGCTGAAGTCTTCTATCAAGCGGCGGCTGAAGAGGTCCAGAAGAGGCTCCAAAGTCTTCATCCTATCCGGGCAGAAGAGTAGATCCCGACCGGCAACCATCTTCTTCCAAGCGGTGACAAGCGGCTCCATCTTGAAGACCTCCGGCGCGGATCCATCCTCTTCTTCCAACGTCCTAAGTCCAAATGAAGCTTCCTTTAAATGACGTCATCCAAGATGGCGTCCTTCGAATTCCGATTGGCTGATAGGATTCTATCAGCCAATCGGAATTATGGTAGGGAAAATCTGATTGGCTGATTGAATTAGCCAATCAGATTGAGCTCGCATTCTATTGGCTGTTCCGATCAGCCAATAGAATGCGAGCTCAATCTGATTGGCTGATTGGATCAGCCAATCGGATTGAACTTGATTCTGATTGGCTGATTCCATCAGCCAATCAGATTTTTCCTACCTTAATTCCTGGAGCGATCGGTGATACCTGGCATGGTGAAGACAAGGTAGGAAGATCTTCAGGGGCTTAGTGTTAGGTTTATTTAAGGGGGGTTTGGGTTAGATTAGGGGTATGTGGGTGGTGGGTTGTAATGTTGGGGACGGTATTGTATGTTTTTTTTTACAGGCAAAAGAGCTGAATTCTTTAGGGTATGCCCCGCAAAAGGCCCTTTTAAGGGCTGGTAAGGTAAAAGAGCTTTTCTATTTTAATTTTAGAATAGGGTAGGGCATTTTTTTATTTTGGGGGGCTTTGTTATTTTATTAGGGGGCTTAGAGTAGGTGTAATTTTAAGTAGCTTAAAATTGTTGTAATATTTTTATTATGTTTGTAATTAATTTTTTATTTTTGTAACTTAGCTTTTTTTATTTTTTGTACTTTAGTAAAATAAATATAAATCCTAAAATAGCTACAATGTAATTATAATTTATATTGTAGCTATATTAGGGTTTATTTTAAAGGCAAGTATTTAGCTTTAAATAGGATTAATTTATTTAATAAGAGTTAATTTATTTCGTTAGATAAAAATTATATTTAACTTAGGGGGGGTGTTAGTGTTAGGGTTAGACTTAGCTTTAGGGGTTAATACATTTATTAGAGTAGCGGCGAGGTCCGGTCGGCAGATTAGGGGTTAATACTTGAAGTTAGGTGTCGGTGATGTTAGGGAGGGCAGATTAGGGGTTCATACTATTTATTATAGGGTTAGTGAGGCGGATTAGGGGTTAATACATTTATTATAGTAGCGGTGAGGTCCGGTCGGCAGATTAGGGGTTAATTATTGTAGGTAGCTGGCGGCGACGTTGTGGGGGGCAGATTAGGGGTTAATAAATATAATATAGGGGTCGGCGGTGTTAGGGGCAGCAGATTAGGGGTACATAGGTATAATGTAGGTTGCGGCCGTGTACGGAGCAGCAGATTAGGGGTTAAAAAAATATGCAGGGGTCAGCGATAGCGGGGTCGGCAGATTAGGGTTTAATAAGTGTAAGGTTAGGGGTGTTTAGACTCGGGTACATGTTAGGGTGTTAGGTGCAGACGTAGGAAGTGTTTCCCCATAGGAAACAATGGGGCCGCGTTAGGAGCTGAACGCTGCTTTTTTGCAGGTGTTAGGTTTTTTTTCAGCTCAAACAGCCCCATTGTTTTCTATGGGGGAATAGTGCACGAGCACGTTTTTGAAGCTGGCCGCGTCTGTAAACACCGCTGGTATTGAGAGTTGCAGTGGCGGTAAATATGCTATACGCTCCCTTTTTGGAGCCTAAAGCAGCCCTTCTGTGAACTCTAAATACCAGCTGTATTTAAAAGGTGCAGCCAGAAAAAAGCACGCGTAGCTAACGCACCCCTTTGGCCCGCAAAACTCCAAATCTAGGCCTAAGATAGCTACAATATAATTAATAATTACATTGTAGCCATTTTAGGATTTATTTTTATTTTACAGGCAACTTTGTATTTATTTTAACTAGGTACAATAGCTATTAAATAGTTAATAACTATTTAATAGTTACCTAGTTAAAATAATTACAAAATTACCTGTAAAATAAATCCTAACCTAAGTTACAAATACACCTAACACTACACTATCGTTAAATAAATTAAATTAATTAACTACAATTAGCTAAAATGAAATACAATTAAATAAACTAAAGTACCAAAAAAAATCAAACACTAAATTACATACAATAAAAAAATTACAATAAGTTTAAACTAATTACACCTAATCTAAGCCCCCTAATAAAATAAAAAAGCCCCCCAAAATAATAAAATGCCCTACCCTATACTAAATTACAAATAGCCCTTAAAAGGGCCTTTTGCGGGGCATTGCCCCAAAGTAATCAGCTCTTTTACCTGAAAAAAAATTACAATACCCCCCCAACATTACAACCCACCACCCACACACCCCTACTCTAAAACCCACCCAATCCCCCCTTAAAAATACCTTACACTACCCCATTGAAGATCACCCTACCTTGAGCCGTCTTCACCCAGCCGGGTACAAGTGGTCATCCGATCCGGCCAGAAGTCTTCATCTGATGGGGCAGAAGAGGACATTCAGACCGGCAGAAGTCTTCATCCTATCCGGGCAGAAGAAGACATCCGGACCGGCAGATGTCTTCATCCAAGCGGCATCTTCTATCTTCATCCATCCGACGAGGAGCGGCTCCATCTTGAAGACATCCGGTGCGGAGCATCCTTCCAGCACGACAAACTAACGACGAATGATGGTTCCTTTAAATGACGTTATCCAAGATGGCGTCCCTCGAATTCCGATTGGCTGATAGGATTCTATCAGCCAATCGGAATTAAGGTAGGAAAAATCCGATTGGCTAATTTAATCAGCCAATCGGATTGAAGTTCAATCCAATTGGCTGATTGGATCAGCCAATAGAATTGACCTTGCATTCTATTGGCACACACACACACACACACACACACACATATATATATATATATATATATACGCACACACACACATATATATATATATATATGCGCACACACACATATATATATATATATACACATATAAATATATATATATATACGCACACACACACATATATGCGCACACACACACACACATATATATATATATATATATACTGTATATATGCACACACACACACATATACATATATATATATATACGCACACACACACACACATATATATATATATATATATATACGCGCACACACACATACATACATATATACAGTATATACGCACACACACACACATATATATATATATACACACGCGCGCACAAACACACACACATATATATATATGCGCATACACACACACATATATATATATACGCACACACACACATATATATATATACACGCACACACACACACACATATATATATATATATATATACAGTATATACACGCACACACACATATGCATACAGTATATATACGCACACACACACATATATATAAATATATATATATAAAAGTATATATATATATATATATATATATATGTATACGCGCACACACACACATACAAAGTCCAAAAAGGACAGCACATTCTTACCCACAAGCAAGAATGCCACAGTGCACTGCTGTACAAGTATCCAACCAATCCAAAGATGCAGGCACTTACTGGGCTTTTTTTTATAAAAAATACATTTTATTGATTCAGTTTAAAATCCAGACATAACGTTTCGGCACATTACTGTGCGTTTGTCAAATGCAAAAAATCGAAAAAACAAGTACACCAAAACACCTAAAACTAAAGGGGTTTTTTTAAACTTAGTTTTAGGTGTTTTGGTGTACTTGTTTTTTCGATTTTTTGACATTTGACAAAGGCACAGTAATGTGCCAAAACGTTATGTCTGGATTTTAAACTGAATCAATAAAATTTATTTTTTATAAAAAAAAGCCCAGTGAGTGCCTGCATCTTTGGATTGGTTATATATATATATATATATATATATATATATATATATATATATATATATATATATATATACGGAACAAAATGCTTGCACTCACTGGTCTTTTTGTGAAAAACTTTTACTTAGAACAAAAACTGTGACGTTTCGAGGACAATATCCCCTTCTTCAGACAACGCGTGCATCAAACAATAGTGACTTTATACAATGTTGCAAACAAACCCCTCCCCCCAATTAGAGCAAAAAAACGCCAAACCAGTAACCATGGTGACCTCTGCGTCACACTGTAAACAATCAACTGTTAACATGTTATTAGAAAAATTATGTATAAGCCATCCTGGCTCCAAAATTAAAAGTGACTGCCCAAGTGATGTATAGAGGAACTGTGGAACAATAGAAACTGAGGCGGATACCACACAGAACAGAAAAAGCGGAATGATAGTGTACATTCAATCATTCAACTAACGCTTTCAGACCCATACCGGTCAAACAAGGGGAGCATTAACTCAGAAAAATAGAGGGTTTTAAACACTCACCAGGGGAGACACATCCCTGATCGCTACAGACCCATACCGCTGCAGCACCACACAACGCCGTGTACAGAAACCCGGAACTAGCCAGGTCAGTCACGTGGGGGGCAATGAGCCAATCACAGGGATTGTGTACTGCTGCCATGGTGATTGATCGCACCGAGCCATACACAGCAGCAGCGGGACCAGAAAAGATAAACACACTGTCAACCAAGATATATAATTCATACTATTTACCATAACAGATGGTATGGTCATAGAGGATCAGCCAACACCGCTAAGGGAGTAACCCATACCACCTTACATATTAGTGGATCTTTCGAAACAGCCACTATAGATGTATATACACGCACCACTGTAGGTATTCCTACAAACTAACTACTGGGGCTGATGATATTAGTTATAAACCTCAACTGCATGCTCACTTCCAGAGCGCATATACATTGAACCCTTTAAATTGATATGTCTGATTTACTGACTTGATAGATTGATGATAGTGAGAAATGGCCAGGATAGACCCATCCATGCCACGATAGGGGTTCACCTAAGCATCTTCCATCCATTTGAACGCACATTCATATAGTAAAGAGTGTTAGAACATGCAAGTACCAGGACCCACTATTCACCCGTGGGGACTATGAAAAGAATAGGCAGGTGTATAAAGATGAATGCAGTTCCAGTGGAAATAAATATAGCATTGAATGATAGGTGGACTCTCCTAGTCCATCAAATGAGGTTGGAAGATAATGACATTCAGCAAGAGCTGTCCATCAGTGCAGCATACATAGCTATAGAAAGCAGTGCCAATCAAACATTGTGTTTAATCCATGGGGCTGCAAGGTGTTTAGCCGGAAGATCCACTTGGCTTCAATCTGTAGGAGAAGTGTATCTCTATCACCCCCTCGCCTTAATGGAGGGACATGGTCTATCAAGATGAATCTGAGGTCCTGGAGACCGTGCCCTTTTTCCACAAAATGCCTAGCCACAGGTTGGTCACTTGAACCCTTCTTGAGGGATGTCCTAATAGAAGACCTATGGTTGGCAAACCGTGTTCTGGCATCATCAGTGGTTTTACCCACATAGAACCGCCCACAACTGCAGTTTAATAGATAAACCACATGTGTGGTAGTGCAGGTCAGCACATGTCTGATCTTATATCTCTGGTTACGATGTGGATGGCCAAAAGTGGCCCCTGGTATCATTGAACTAGAGGTGGTACATCCCAAGCACCTGTAACATCCCGGTTTCTTTTTCCTTCCTGATAACCATGTCTCAGCAGTATAGCAATGGGTTGGATCTGTCAACATCAAGAGATCTTTTAGATTCTTGTCTCGTTTATAACCCAAGACAAAAAGTGATGAGCTGCACCAGGGTACTTGTTAAAAAACTTTTATTGCAGGTCACAGAAAACTCCCCTCAAGAAGCATTGTTACACAAAAACAAAGGACATCGTGGTGTGTGTAGAAATCACCCAAAGAGCTTATCGCTGACGCGTTTCAGCCTTACTGGCCGTAATCGTAGCATAATGCTCATAATCCCAATCCACCTTTAAATACATTGTGCTAAATTGTGATTGGATAAAAGAATTATCCTGGGCGTTTTCTAAAAACACACCTCTTATATATATTCACCAATATGAAACATTGTTCCTGAATGTTTAATAAATAATAATAAGTAATGTAAACATTATGCAATTGCTTATTTTCAGATGAACTCTTGGTAAGGACTTGCAGTAGACTTAAAGCTAGAATAGTATATTTCTAGACTTTACGATTTCAAAACTTATTTTGTCTTAATTACATAGTTTGCCACCATATCCCTGTCATTCTTTAAGCTCTAAACTACTCTAACTTAATGTTTGCTTTTGCTTTTAAATCCCTTTCCAAGCTGTTTTAATAATTGTGTCATTTGAAAACTGAAGAAGCCACACAACTTTGCAAAGAATTACAAAAAACATTTTGCAGAAAATTATTTTCTTATCTCTTTGCTAAAGACTATTGTTGCCAAAAATTAATTATTTAATTAAATAAACTTTTTTAATGTGCTTTATATATATTTTGAATGTATTTTAAATGTATATTAAATTCTAGCCAGACTCAGGGGATGCCCCCGGGCACACAGATCCAAGAACTATTACTCCCAAAAATTGATTATATCAAATTCTGAATTTAAACCTGTGGGGATTCTAGTCCTGAGTCTGTGTATCCAGAAGGCCTCCCTTTTGGCTAGAAGTTTGTCCCTGTCTCCACCCCTTGCCTTACAAGTTACTTGTTCAATGATTGTCCACCTCAGTGTTTCTGCATTTTTATTATGTGTCATTTTAAAATGTTGCACTAATGGCGTTGTCAATTTCCCTGCTTTGATATTATTTACATGTTCACGTATTCTGTCCCGCGTTTCTCTGGATGTGAGTCCTATGTATTGAACCCCACATTGTACACAGGTCAGCAGGTAAACCACATAAGTGGCTCGACAGTTCAGGCATGAATAGTGCCTGAATTGTTCCCCTGTTACTGAGCTTGAAAAACCTTCCCCACACTGTAGGAATCTTTTTTCATGTTTGAGGGAGACCACTACCTCCAGAGATGTGGGACAGCGATGGGGGCCAAGTTTGCCCCCTCCTATGCCAACCTGTTCATGGGTTGGTGGGAGCTGTCCCACATCTATGGAGATAGTGGACCCTGGAAAGCTAAGATCAATTACTACAGGAGATATATAGATGATCTTCTGATCATCTGGGAAGGAAGTGAATTAGAGGCTAAGGACTTCTTAAGGCACCTTAATAATAATCCGGCGGGGATTAAACTAACACATGAGTTTAATGTTATGCAACTCAACTATCTAGATATAACACTTATGAGTAGAGAAAACAAAGTGTTCACAAAGGTGTTTAGAAAACCGATCTCAGGAAATACACTGCTCCACGCGAAAAGCAATCACCCAAAAAGGGTCTTTCGATCTGTTACAAAAGGGCAGTTTATACGTTTGAAACGTAATTGTACAACACAAGAGGAATTTGATAAACAGGCTTTAGAATTAGAGGACCGCTTATGTCAAAGAGGTTATAAAAGGAAGGAGGTGTCTATTTCTAGATTGGATATAGCCAAAAGAAGTAGGTCTCGATTTCTCAAGTCAGAGAAGCCTGGAAAACAGGATGCATTTGAAGGTGTTTCCTTTATCACTAGGTATAGTAACCAGTACCACCAGGTCTGCAACATCATACGGAAGCATTTCCGTATGTTATCAGCTGATGATGATCTTAGTGATATTGTATCTAAGGGATGCAGGTATGCTTTCAAAAAAGGAAAAACATTGGCTAATATTTTAGCTCCCACACAAATAAGCACCACAAAACCTGATCAATCATCATGGTTAAGATTTAAAGGAGTCTTTAAATGTAGCTACACATCATGTATAGCCTGTGGATTCCTACAGTGTGGGGAAGGTTTTTCAAGCTCAGTAACAGGGGAACAATTCAGGCACTATTCATGCCTGAACTGTCGAGCCACTTATGTGGTTTACCTGCTGACCTGTGTACAATGTGGGGTTCAATACATAGGACTCACATCCAGAGAAACGCGGGACAGAATACGTGAACATGTAAATAATATCAAAGCAGGGAAATTGACAACGCCATTAGTGCAACATTTTAAAATGACACATAATAAAAATGCAGAAACACTGAGGTGGACAATCATTGAACAAGTAACTTGTAAGGCAAGGGGTGGAGACAGGGACAAACTTCTAGCCAAAAGGGAGGCCTTCTGGATACACAGACTCAGGACTAGAATCCCCACAGGTTTAATCAATTTTTGGGAGTAATAGTTCTTGGATCTGTGTGCCCGGGGGCATCCCCTGAGTCTGGCTAGAATTTAATATACATTTAAAATACATTCAAAATATATATAAAGCACATTAAAAAAGTTTATTTAATTAAATAATTAATTTTTGGCAACAATAGTCTTTAGCAAAGAGATAAGAAAATAATTTTCTGCAAAATGTTTTTTGTAATTCTTTGCAAAGTTGTGTGGCTTCTTCAGTTTTCAAATGACACAATTATTAAAACAGCTTGGAAAGGGATTTAAAAGCAAAAGCAAACATTAAGTTAGAGTAGTTTAGAGCTTAAAGAATGACAGGGATATGGTGGCAAACTAAGGCCTAGATTTGGAGTTCGGCGGTAAAAGGGCTGCTAACGCTCCGCGGGCTTTTTTCTGGCCGCACCATAAATTTAACTCTGGTATCGAGAGTTTAATCAAATGCTGCGTTAGGCTCCAAAAAAGGAGCGCAGAGCATTTTTACCGCAAATGCAACTCTCGATACCAGAGTTGCTTACGGACGCGGCCGGCCTCAAAAACGTGCTCGTGCACGATTCTCCCATAGGAAACAATGGGGCTGTTTGAGCTGAAAAAAAACCTAACACCTGCAAAAAAGCAGCGTTCAGCTCCTAACGCAGCCCCATTGTTTCCTATGGGGAAACACTTCCTACGTCTGCACCTAACACTCTAACATGTACCCCGAGTCTAAACACCCCTAACCTTACACTTATTAACCCCTAATCTGCCGCCCCCGCTATCGCTGACCCCTGCATATTTTTTTAAACCCCTAATCTGCCGCTCCGTAAACCGCCGCAACCTACGTTATCCCTATGTACCCCTAATCTGCTGCCCTAACATCGCCGACCCCTATATTATATTTATTAACCCCTAATCTGCCCCCCTCAACGTCGCCGACACCTGCCTACACTTATTAACTCCTAATCTGCCGAGCGGACCTGAGCGCTACTATAATAAAGTTATTAACCCCTAATCCGCCTCACTAACCCTATCATAAATAGTATTAACCCCTAATCTGCCCTCCCTAACATCGCCGACACCTAACTTCAATTATTAACCCCTAATCTGCCGACCGGAGCTCACCGCTATTCTAATAAATGTATTAACCCCTAAAGCTAAGTCTAACCCTAACACTAACACCCCCCTAAGTTAAATATAATTTTTATCTAACGAAATAAATTAACTCTTATTAAATAAATGATTCCTATTTAAAGCTAAATACTTACCTGTAAAATACATCCTAATATAGCTACAATATAAATTATAATTATATTATAGCTATTTTAGGATTAATATTTATTTTACAGGTAACTTTGTAATTATTTTAACCAGGTACAATAGCTATTAAATAGTTAAGAACTATTTAATAGTTACCTAGTTAAAATAATAACAAAATTACCTGTAAAATAAGTCCTAACCTAAGATATAATTAAACCTAACACTACCCTATCAATAAATTAATTAAATAAACTACCTACAATTACCTACAATTAACCTAACACTACACTATCAATAAATTAATTAAATACAATTCCTACAAATAAATACAATTAAATAAACTAGCTAAAGTACAAAAAATAAAAAAGATCTAAGTTACAGAAAATAAAAAAATATTTACAAACATAATAAAAATATTACAACAATTTTAAACTAATTACACCTACTCTAAGCCCCCTAATAAAATAACAAAGCCCCCCAAAATAAAAAATTCCCTACCCTATTCTAAATTAAAAAAAGTTACAAGCTCTTTTACCTTACCAGCCCTGAACAGGGCCCTTTGCGGGGCATGCCCCAAGAATTTCAGCTCTTTTGCCTGTAAAAGAATAAATACAATACCCCCCCCCCCCCAACATTACAACCCACCACCCACATACCCCTAATCTAACCCAAACCCCCCTTAAATAAACCTAACACTAAGCCCCTGAAGATCTTCCTACCTTGTCTTCACCATACCAGGTTCACCGATCCGTCCTGAAGAGCTCCTCCGATGTCCTGATCCAAGCCCAAGCGGGGGCTGAAGAGGTCCATGATCCGGTCAAAGTCTTCATCCAAGCGGGGCAGAAGAGGATCTTCCATCCGATTGAAGTCATCATCCAGGCGGCATCTTCGATCTTCTTCCATCCGGAGCGAAGCGGCAGGATCCTGAAGACATCCAGCGCGGAACATCCATCCGGACCGACGACTGAACGACGAATGACTGTTCCTTTAAGGGACGTCATCCAAGATGGCGTCCCTCGAATTCCGATTGGCTGATAGGATTCTATCAGCCAATCGGAATTAAGGTAGGAATTTTCTGATTGGCTGATGGAATCAGCCAATCAGAATCTAGTTCAATCCGATTGGCCGATCCAATCAGCCAATCAGATTGAGCTCGCATTCTATTGGCTGATCGGAACAGGTGTTAGTGTACTTTAGGGAACAGTAGTTAAGAGCTTTATAACGCTGGTTTTGACGGCTACCGCCGAACTCCAAATCTAGGCCTAAGTAATTAAGACAAAATAAGTTTTGAAATCGTAAAGTCTAGAAATATACTATTCTAGCTTTAAGTCTACTGCAAGTCCTTACCAAGAGTTCATCTGAAAATAAGCAATTGCATAATGTTTACATTACTTATTATTATTTATTAAACATTCAGGAACAATGTTTCATATTGGTGAATATATATAAGAGGTGTGTTTTTAGAAAACGCCCAGGATAATTCTTTTATCCAATCACAATTTAGCACAATGTATTTAAAGGTGGATTGGGATTATGAGCATTATGCTACGATTACGGCCAGTAAGGCTGAAACGCGTCAGCGATAAGCTCTTTGGGCGATTTCTACACACACCACGATGTCCTTTGTTGTTGTGTAACAATGCTTCTTGAGGGGAATTTTCTGTGACCTGCAATAAAAGTTTTTTAACAAGTACCCTGGTGCAGCTCATCACTTTTTGTCTTGGAATTAACTGAAACGGAGCGTGCACAGTGGTAGCTTGTATCCGCTATCTATCCAGCCAGCACCCATCGGACGGATCTGACAGCTGATCGAACAGCTGAGGAGAAGGAAGCCGGATGTGGAGATTCCGGTGACGTCAAACGCCAAGTTACCGTGAGTGGAGAGGGGCCCAGGAGGAGAGCGGAGGATAAGCCGGAGGCAGAAAGAGGGGCTCTGATTGATACCATCCCATTGCCCCGGGAGTATGAGTAAGCTCTCTGTGGACGGGCCAGACTCTGCGAGTAGCGGAAAGCGGCAAGAACCCGGGAACATTCTCCAAGCAGGGGTGAGTCTACTTACAAGACATCTCTACCTTGGTGTATTACAAGATTGGGATTGCCTATTATAACAAGTAAAAAGACTGGGCAGTTACATTAGGTGCTCACACAACTTATGACTTTTGATCGTTTATAACCCACTCTGGGGTGTTGCCAGCCATTAAAAGGAAGTCGAGGATCACCTTGTACAATGTGCCAATGTTCACGCAATGATTTCCCCAAGGATCTAGTTATGGGGCTGTATACAGTCGTAAAGGTCAATCTCTGTTCGTCTTTACTCCTAGTAGTGGTTAAGGCACGGTTCTCATTCTCAGCTGACACTCTACTTTGCTGAATCAAGTGTGGGTTGTATCCCCTTTGTGTGAAGCGTTGTTGCATTTCCTCTAGTTGTTGGTCTCTTCTAATTACATCACTGTTGTTCCTAACAGCCAGACACAGTTGGGCTTTCAGGATTGCTTTGAGCAATGCTGTTGGATGGTTGCTGGTGGCGTGTAGAATTGAATTTCTGTCTGTAGGTTTTCTAAACAAGGAGGTTCCTAGTTGGCCATTATCCATTTTAAAGATGTTCAGGTCAAGAAACTCAATATTTGACATGTCATACTTCAGCTTAAACTTTACCGGATTAGAAAGGGAATTTAGGTACGTAAACCATGTCTCCAGCTCTGGTACTGTACCTCTCCAGACAATCAACAAATCGTCAATGTACCTTTTATAATAGGATACGCAACCAACCCACTATTGGACGCAACAACCCAGAGTTCTGCAAGCGCTGGTGCGCTATTCTGAACAAATGCTCCCTAGACCTCATCCTCTTGGTCACAGAGGAAGTCAGGAACCAGCTGGACAGAATCAAATCTGAGATTCAGGAGTGGGAAAGAGAAAAGGTGCCCGTTATGACTGATGACTCTTCAGAACAGTGGCTTGATAAGTTAGCCTCCCAGATTAAGGAATATAAGGACACCCTGGTGCAATTTAAAAATAGAAAATTGCAAACGGTAACGGACAACAAAAAAAAAAAATGGTGTATAGGTGGCTGAGTGGTAATGACAACAGAAGACCATTTCCTCAGAGACGTAGGAGACAAAGATTTTATACCAAACAGTCTCTGCAAACAGTGGATACCAGCTCTGGATCAGATACAGAGGCCACACAGGGTCCAAGCGGAGCAACTGATAGCCAACCATCTGGTCATCAGGTTTTTCAAGGGGTCACTACCCGAGCCGGCCAACGAAGACGAGGAAGAGGCCGCACATTCGGAGGGGAGGTTGGAGAGAGAAAGCCACCAATACCTTCCAGAAAATAACCACTGCTAGTCCCACTGAGGATCTAGTGGTGAATATTAGTGACCGCGTTTTATCTATGGCAGAGAGAAGTGTCTTGAACAGAGGTTTAAGTTTTGTCCCATCGGGTAAAGGTGATGAATTCTCCACGTATATTGATTGTCAAAAATTCCAACGATCTCTCAGACTAAAGGAATTTTTTAAAGATTACTCCACGGATGATGACCAACACAAGTTCAAGACAAAGAGTGCCTTTGATCCCCCAAGCAACAATGCCAGCATTAAGACCTTTATGAGACTGGTCTCCCAGGACTTAAAAGGATATGAGTCAAATAGATATCATACCAACTTGTCTACACAAGAAAAGGAAGCCATTTCAACACTCTCTAAGGATCCTGATATTGTGATCCGCACCGCGGATAAGGGCGGTGCGGTAGTGGTATTAAACTATAAATATTATAGTGAAGAGATCAACCACCAACTCAGTGATCCTGAGACCTACCAAGCACTTAATACGGATCCTACTAAGAGCTTTCAACTTCTCATTGACCAGGCTATACAAGAGGGGTTTGATGAAGGTGTGATTGATGAAGATACAGTTGGGTTTCTGAAGACCAAGCATCCAGTCTGCCCAATTCTTTACACATTACCCAAAATTCATAAGAATTTGCTGAAGCCCTCTGGTAGGCCCATTGTCTCTGCTCGCAACTCCATTACTTCTAGGCTGGCAATCTTTGTGGACCATTTTTTGCAACCACTGGTGAAGAGCATGAGGTCCTATTTAAGGGACTCCACACAGCTCATTGAGGATATTAGAACCATTTCATTCGAAGAGCTGTACATTCTGGTAACGGCAGACGTTAACAGTCTGTACACAATTATCCCGCATGAAGCAGGGAAACAACGTGTGTCAGAGGCCCTGGACAGATATCCCTATGTTGGTCCCCCTAGGGATTTTCTCATCAAATTACTCGATTTGAGCTTGCGGCTCAATTACTTCAGGTTTGAGGGCAGGTACCACCAACAAATATCGGGTACGGCCATGGGCTCGAACGTGGCCCCCTCACTAGCTAATATCTTCATGGAGCATTATGAAACATCAGTGATGGAGATATACCAGAAACCTGAAGTATTATTTTATAAAAGGTACATTGACGATTTGTTGATTGTCTGGAGAGGTACAGTACCAGAGCTGGAGACATGGTTTACGTACCTAAATTCCCTTTCTAATCCGGTAAAGTTTAAGCTGAAGTATGACATGTCAAATATTGAGTTTCTTGACCTGAACATCTTTAAAATGGATAATGGCCAACTAGGAACCTCCTTGTTTAGAAAACCTACAGACAGAAATTCAATTCTACACACTGTGGAGTTATAAAATCATGATTAGAATAAATTATAAAATCATGATTAGGAAAATATACAATTTCAAAGAAGAATTACACATTAAATATGTTATTCATAGATAAAACATTTAGATATAAATTAAGATATAGAATATGGAAGAGTTATAAATTAAATTAACTTAGATAGGATTAGTCAGTTTAGTTAGTAATGGGTTAAATAGTGTTTTAAAGACAATGTATTTAAAACTGTGACATTTACATTCAGTTGCTGTTGTCAATCAAAACACCTATACTGCTAGCTAGACACATAGTATTATTAACACTCTAATACACTGCGCATGAACAAGTTAAAATAGTATTTTCTATATGTCAGCCAAAATTATAAAGTCTTTTAAGGAAGTTAAAATATACAAAGATAGCATTTTCATTTATGGTATGCTTTGATTTCATTGGCTTAAAATGTGTATATAAGCTTTGCCTATGTATGAGGCTATTGTTATCTTCTGCCTTAAGATATCGAGGTATGTAATTAATCTTGCTGTGATTAATAAATAGTTTATGTCAACTAATATTTGATAAATATGAGTATTAATTTAATCTGTTAGATAACCCAGATTAAATATTTGTCTATAGTTAGGGTTTTGTCTAACGAAGGCATATAAAGTCATATAAGAATAATTCTTACAAGCATCTAATTTTTATCTTCTTTTGCGAGAATCATACATATACATCTGTTGCTAAACACTCATTTAGTGACAGCCCTTAGACTAGAGAGGTATATACGACACATTGGGGGCATCGTCCTGTTGAAATTCGAAACCCTTGGACCATAGTGCATTCTTAAGCTGGACTTTGAACACTGTGTGTGTCTGCTGCCACTGATGCTCTGTAAGTAACTTATTCTTTTTTATCAAATAGAGTTAAATTATGGCTGTGCACACCATGAATTTTGACTTAATTGACATAGATCAGAGATTAACCCCTGTATTGTATAATCTCCCTCCTGTGTTTCAAGATTGTGTAATTGCTAGTATAAAAAAACACGGTGGTCCTTTTAAAATGCAAGATGCTTCTGAGCCTGCTTTGCATGAATGGTTGAATTCTTTAAGTGATATTGTAGATATCAAAGACAAAAGAATTAAGAAAGGAAAAATATTGCAGGGTCTATTAGACACATTACTGCAATCTTTGTGTTTAAATGAGCAATTACATATTAATTATAATCTGCAGGCATCTCTTTTAGATTCCTTAAATATACAGTTAGAAGATTGTAGGAAACAGAGTATGTTATCAGCACATACATGTGGTCTTTTGCATGATAAACTTTCTATATTAGAAAATACTAATACTTCTCTTGAAGGAGTTGTTGAATCTTTGCAAAATTTGCGACAAACCTCTGCAAATGTTAAATTCTCTGATAGTACATATGGCAGTGGTATTTTTATGTATTGTACTAAACAAAATTGTTTTATTCAAATTGGTACTTTAAATACTGACCTTCCCCATAGTCTGAAACAGAATGAGAATGTGTTTTTACACAATTCAGATGCATGTGTTACACCATCTGCTCCTCCCTTGTATAAAAAAACTTATTCAGACTTTCAAAGTTCTGAGACTATTCCAGTATTTCCTCTCTCACGCCCTCCTGTTTTATCAGAAAATGAGGTAATCTCAGCTGAAAAGTTACAATCTCTACTGGCCCATTATGATAAAATATCTAAAGATTTTGATGATATGGAGATTGCTTTGCATAAGACAAAAGGGTCTCTAGGTCAGGAAATTAATGCTAAATCAGACTTAGATAGTAAATTAAATTATTTATCTCAAGGACTATCTTTTGTTAAATCTGTAAATGAAAACTATAAAACTGAGTTTTCTAACCTAAGAAATGTTTCTAATGCTGAAATAGGAAATACTGACAGATTTGTAAAGGAACAGCTGCTCTTAGTTCCCTTTTCACAGTTGATTGATAGATGCTGTAAAAAGCAGTTTGGAGTGACATAGGGTTTTAAGTTACAAAATGAATCTTTTACATTGATTCTCTTCCTAAATGATTTTTTGAAGTCTATTTCAGGAACAACAAAGTGATTTTAACATCTTTTTTCTTAAGACTACAAGTGGTTTGTATATATGTAAATAAGCATGCTATGCAATATAAGTTGTGTGAAAACTAAGACAGCATGAATACTGAGAAACAACATATAGTTTCTTTTGGAAAAAAAAAAAAAGAGAAATGGTTTATTTTTCAGGTATATTTATTTATAAACTTGTGAATCCTTAGTCTGTTCAAGATTCTGCCTTTAACTGTGATAGGATTTGAACAACTATACTGTGAATGACACTGCTATTAAAGGATCAAAAGAACCAGTCTTGGAACAGTTTGTTATTTGTTTGAACAATTCCTACACTCTAAGACTACCTCATATTATGCCTGTTATATTTATGCTTATGGTTTTCATATAATTGTTAAGTTGTCTAAGAAAATACATATATATTTTATTTTAATTGTTAATATATTTTCTTGGACTATAAGGTTGCCTGACATATTTAAGCCATATTATATTTTTATTATATTATTGCCACATAGTTTATTCTAACCATTTAATATGTTTTCTTTAAAAGCATGTGCATGTTGTTTTTTGACTGTAATGCTTATCTGTTTTTGCTATTCTAATATATGTGTTTCCCAAATAATTCATAATAAAATAAGGAGTATACCACAGAATGATAATTCTAATAAACATTTTGATTATCAGCCTATGTTTCTTAAATCTCACTTCACAGCTGATACTAGTTTAATGACTCATTGTAATCGTCTTGTCCTTTCACCTTCAAGACCTATTTATCATATTTCCCATCCTTCTATTTCTCCTCAGTTTGTTGCACTTTTTGTTGCTAGTGTGAAAAAGTTTGATTATTTACAAGAATGGTATATTAATGCTTCTCATCTTATTATTCCAGGATTTGGTGGCATACCCCATACAGGAGTGAACATCTGTCTCCTATGCAGTATTGATTTACTTTCTTCTCCTGCAGGAATTCTACATGATGATAAACAAGTTCCTTTGGTTATGTCAGATAATATTTTATCTTGTGATACAAGTAGCACAGTAGATTTATTTAATGTTTCTTATATGCCTGCTACTTTATTAATTAATCATTTGAATCCTTTTGATTCTGTAGGATTATGGCAATGTATGGACCATGGTATTTCACAATTTTCTGTTCATATTAGTTTATTTATACATACTACTACTTCACTTCCTTTGTCTAAACCTATTCCTACTTCTTTAGAAAAACCTTTTCATGAAGGTGATCCTATTCAGGTACGTTTAGATTCTGCGACACAAGTTGCTTATGATGTTGAATATCGTTTAGTTACTTGGCATCTTCAATTGTCAAGGTGGATGGTTTCTACACAATATTCAAACTGCACTCCCTTTGTGTCTGTACAAGAAAAATCATTCCAATGGTGGTTTCATGAAAGTTTACTGCAAAATGTTTCTCTTCGATCTAATCATAGACCTAGGAGAGATGTACTTGCGACTGGCTTGGGAGCATATGGTAGTATGATTGGCTCTACTGCACAAATAAATTCTGAAATATTAAGATATAAATTAGCAAATCTTGCCTCTCATGCAGCTACAGGCTTAGATACTCAATATGGAATTAACAATAATATTGCTAATCTCCAGCAACATCAAACTTATGTTATGGTGGATATTACTAATATTATTACAAATAAATTTAATGTTTTAGTAAATGAATTATATAATTTTACACATGAGACAGCCTGGGCTATGTTATGCTCTCAAGTACAATCTGATCTATCTACTGACTTAAAGATTCAACTTCAAAGTTTATGGTCTGGAAAGTGGCCAGCTTCTTTAAGTTTAGCTGCATCAAAGTCAGTCACTAATTTTGCCATGACACATCTTTTATGGTGGGAAGTAATTTTATCTGACTGCACCACTGAATTTTGTATGATTCATACATTAATTCCTTGGTCTGGTAAAGATACTATTATTTATCGCTTAGCGACAATTGGTCTTCCTGCTAATGGTTCATTACTGTTTCCAGTATTGTCACATCAATGGGTGTCGCATAACATTGATGAATCAAAATGGACACTTGTTGATGTATCATTGTGTCATTCCAATGCAAATTCGTTTATCTGTTCCCTTTCACAATTCCATACAACCAATGAAACATGTTGGGAAAATCAAAAGTCTTGTACCTTACAAAGTCATTTTAATGTACTTAGACCGGTATTTTATTTAGTATCTGACAGAGTTTGTTTTCATTTATTTAATTCTGATACTATTATATTCCAAACACAGGATAATGTATTTGCTAGTTCTCATTTATTACCTGGTACCTGGTGTAATACTATTCCACTTAAATATATTGCATCATCTAATTGGAATTTTACCATGCCCCAAACTCTTAATATTACTTTAAATTTAACATGGGAACATGTTATGAATTTTTCTGTTTATAATTTACCTTTGGGTATGGGATCACAAATGAAGAAATGGTTAACTGATTCTACTATAATTTCTTCCTTGTTACAAAATTTAAAACATATTTCTGTAGATACTAAAATTACAGTTGAACATGAACAAGGAATTTTAAAATCAGCTACTTCTGGTATTTTACAGGATGCAAATATATCTTGGTGGGAATCTGTATTTGGATATAGTAGTACAGCTACTCAATTTTTTAATATTATGTTACACCCTGTTATTGTTTTAACTATTGTTCAAATTTTTATGTTTATTTTTATGTGTGGTTGTGTTTGTTATCAAAAGCATTTAAACAAAAAATTAGTTAGACAACTTACAACCCTGGAACATCTTAATTCACATCAAAAACGTTATGTACCTTTATATTCTGCTTATTCAGTTTCGCTTGATACAACTAGGCTTCCTAATCCAATTTGACTGACATATAGAATAATTTGATATCAATATTGTATACTTATACTTTCTTTTAATTTTTTTAGGATACTCCTATCTCTCTCTTTTCTTGGTGTCTGGATGGAATTCTTTTGATTTGCACTTGGGCTCTTCTGAATTGATCTGCCTGACTACTACTGGACATGCTGAGGCCTTGTGACAAGTTTACCTATGGTTGCTGCAATCATTACCTGCAACTAACTGTGTCATCTACTTGTTTCACCCTATGGTTCTTCCTTGGCCTTTTCAGTGGTTATATACACTATTGTTCCTGTTTGTAAGCACTGTGAAGATTACACATGTTGTATTTCTTGATGGAACTGCTCCTACAGACTTTATTGCTTTCAATTCTGCAACAAATGTATCTTACTACTAAGGTAGTTATGAACTGAACTTTCTCTGCAATGACGCTGCTATGGATTTGATTCCTTCAATCAAGACTTGAAAAACTTTACTTATGAACTATGTAATTATTGGAACATTCTTTATTGTAGTGTATGACCTCAAATCCACTGTCTATTGTTTGAAATATGTCTGGT